>NC_084617.1:62918642-63011142 GCF_033978795.1 Nerophis ophidion | reverse complement strand
CTTGTTGTCAAAATGTGTCAGTGCTCAGCCTAACATGGAGGTCCTCTCTAGATTACTGATGGGTTCCTCTCATCTTTTAACCAGACCTATTTCTGCTTTTTTCCCCCCAATGCATTTCGAGCATCTATACAGTCTTTTAATGCAGGGTTTCTTAACCTTTTTTATGCCTGGGCCCAACTTTTCCCCGAACCCACTGAAATAATAAAACGGAATTAGTAATCTTACTGTTAATTTTAATCATATTCAATATTTATATCGGTAACACTTCAGTATGGGGAACATATTCACCATTAATTTGTTTTTTTTTTAACATGCAAATTAGTAACACATTGGCTCTTAATTAGTAATTATTAAGTACTTATTGTCTTATTCTGCATGGCCTTATTATACAATCAGTAAGCCATTAACTAACAGTCTTTCCTCAATAACCTCAGAATTATTGCTTATTATTACTAAGTATGAAAGTTTTTTTATATGTGTTTCCCTTTAACACCACTTAATCAATATGGTCTGATCTTATGTAACAAGACACAAAACTACAATAGCCCTAACCCAGGGGTCGGCAACCCGCTGCTCCGGATTATTCCGGGACGTTTCCGGATATTGGTGCCTCTCCCGGTGCTATTATTCTCCGATTTCCACCTATCATTCTCCGATTTCCACCCGGTCTACAATATAGAGGGCGTACCATGATGGCAATGCTTTTAACGTCCTCCAAAACATGTCGTCGCGCCCGCTTATACACCAGGTTATCTGTGTGCCGGCCGGTCGCTTATAATACGCAGCTTTAATTAACACACGTAAGTGACTGCAAGGCATACTTATTCAACAGCCATACAGGTTACACTGGGGGTTGTAATATAAACAACTTTAACACTCTTACTAATATGCGCCACACTGTCAACCCACACCAAACAAGGATGACAAACACATTTCGGGAGAACATCCTCACTGTAAAACAACATAAACACAACAGTCAAATACCCAGAATCCCATGCATTCCTAACCCTTCCTGGCTACTTTATACACCCCCGCCAGCACCAAACTCCGCCCCTTCGACCTCGCCCACCTCAACCGATGGCTGGTGATAGCGGGGGTGTATAATGTAGCCAGGAATAGTTAGGGCTGCATGGGAGTCTGGGTATTTGTGCTGTTGTGTTTATGTTGTGTTACAGTGAGGATGTTCTCCCGAAATGTGTTTGTCATTCTTGTTTGGTGTGGGTTCACAGTGTGGCGCATATTAGTAAGAGTGTTAATGTTGTTTAAACGGCCATTCTCAGTGTGACCTGTATGGCTGTTAAACAAGTATGCCTTGCAGCTGTGTACGTGTGTCTGCGAAAGCCACATACAACATGAAACTGGACTGTCAAGATGTTTGTACTTGTTGTAGAGGGCGTTAGGGCAGCGCCTTCATAACACGCCCTTATTATTGTTGTTTGAGTGAATATCAGTAGATATTAGCGAGAATAGATACTTTGAGAATTCGGGAGCCTCTGGAAAATATGGGAGGGTTGGCAAGTGTGATGTTGTCAAGCGGCATTCATATAAAACTTGCCGGCCACACTAATAATAAATTGTCTCATTAAGGTGCGGGCCGCGTGTCTGAGACCCCTGGTTTATACATAGCACAAAGCAAAAAAAAAAGTCTGTATGCGGTGTTATTTCATTTTAAATTTCAAAAGAGTTTTGCGGCTCCCATTGTTTTCTTTATTTTATGAAACAGGTCAAAATGGCTCTTTGAGTGGTAAAGGGTGCCGACACCTGCCCTAACCCAACCCTTAAGTATTTGTTACTTAGAATATGTTCCCCTAGTGTGCAAATAACTCCAAATGAAGTATTTGTTACTTAGAATGTTCCCCTAGTGTCCAAATAACTCCAAATTAAGTCCTTGGTACTTAGAATGTTCCCCTGGTGTCCAAATAACTCCAAATGAAGAGTTTGTTACTTAGAATATGTTCCCCTGGTGTCCAGATAACTCCAAATGAAGAGTTTGTTACTTAGAATATGTTCCCCTGGTGTCCAAATAACTCTAAATTAAGTCTTTGTTACTTAGGATATGTTCCCCTAGTGTCCAAATAACTCCAAATGAAGAGTTTGTTACTTAGAATATGTTCCCCTGGTGTCCAAATAACTCTAAATGAAGTCTTTGTTACTTAGAATATGTTCCCCTAGTGTCCAAATAACTCTAAATTAAGTCTTTGTTACTTAGAATATGTTCCCCTAGTGTCCAAATAACTCTAAATTAAGTCTTTGTTACTTAGAATATGTTCCCCTAGTGTCCAAATAACTCTAAATTAAGTCTTTGTTACTTAGAATATGTTCCCCTAGTGTCCAAATAACTCTAAATTAAATCGTTGTTACTTACAATATGTTCCCCATACAAAAGTGTTACCTTTATATCTAACCTACTTTAAGTGCACATTACATGTGTTAATCACAAATATTATTGTCAGGTTGATTACAAACTATATACTAATCAAATATACTTTAAAAGGGATTCATAGCCCTCCCCCCACCTGCTCAGTGGCCTTGTGGCTAGAGTGTCCGCCCTGAGATCAGGTAGGTCGTGAGTTCAAACCCCGTCTGAGTCCTACCAAAGACTATAAAAGTGGGACCCATTACCTCCCTGCTTGGCACTCAGCATCAAGGGTTGGAATTGGTGGGTTAAATCACCAAATGATTCCTGGGCGTGGTCACCGCTGTTGCTCACTGCTCCCCTCACCTCCCATGGGGGTGAACAAGGGCATGGGTCAAATGCAGAGGACATATTTCACCACACCTAGTGTGTGTGTGTGACTATCAGTGGTACTTTAACTGTAAAAACTGATGAAAAATACATTTACGTACAAATTACTCAGTGCAAAAATAAAAAGAGCTAATTTTGAAAATATGTATCTTAAATAAACTGTCAATAAAATTAAAGGTTAAATGAAAATACAACTAAACCACTTTAGTCATAATTTGTGCGCTTAAGAAACTTCTCTGACTTTACCTCCAGACTTCTTCTGTTTGTTTGATATTGTCATTACTGCCACAAGTGGTGGAAAAGTGTATTACAACTGAGTACCACAGCTGAGAAAGGTTTCTTTTTGGCGGCCCTGGCCCTATGGTTAAGAAACACTGTCTTAATGGACCATGTAGTAATTGTCTCCAGCATCCTTAGAGATGTGTCGTTAGCACTCTGCTACTGCTAGCAACTTTCAACCAATCCTTATCTTTTTTCAGGATTTTTTTGTTTGAAAGTCTAAGGAACAAACTAATACATTTCGAATTATTATGGTTTTCTTTTAGTACTCGACCAGCCTCGACATTTTTGGCGAAAAGGTAGACCACAAGGTACCGGTTGTTTGGAAAGTGATCATAGTATTATGTAGAGTGGCTCAAACGGTAAAATCAAAACCTTTTATACAGTGGAACCCGCTTATGTTGCCAAATCCGGACCATCAATTTATCATCGAAGAGTGTAGAGTGGCGCTTTCCATCATTTTCAGCAAACTGCATTGCAAATGATCCACCGTCCCTCTTCCTCTCACACCAAATCCACCCAGGAATGGGGCCATATGAATCCCTTCTCTACTGTATATTAGGCATGTTTGAGCATACACATGTGTAGATAAAGTACAAATACTAGTACTACAGTAGTATCGTGCACTCTTCAATATCGTGGCCCCTGATTGGCTCAGCCTGAGGCAACATGACTAAGTTGGATTGAAAGAGTGTTAAGGTAATGTTACTTCATGTCTCGAGGGCTCTTAGGAAGTTTTAAAACGTATTTGGATAATCATAAAGAGTTTTTTTATGCTCTAGTTATGAATATACTTGATTTATAAATAAGGATTCCTACTTTGTGGAAATTCATTTATGGCGCTCCTATCTGGAACCAATTAACAACAATTAACAATAGATGATTGTAATTGATAATTATGACTCTCACTATTATTTTAGATCCACTATGGACTGGACTCTCACTATTATGTTAGATCCACTATGGAATGGACTCTCACTATTATGTTAGATCCACTATGGAATGGACTCTAGCTATTATGTTAGAACCACTATGGACTGGACTCTCACTATTATGTTAGATCCACTATGGAATGGACTCTCACTATTATATTAGATCCACTATGGACTGGACTCTCACACTATTATGTTAAATCCACTATGGACTGGACTCTCACACTATTATGTTAGATCCACTATGGACTGGACTCTCATTATTTTGTTAGATCCACTATGGACTGGACTCTCATTATTGTTTTAGGTCCACTATGGACTGGACTCGCACAATATTATGTTAGATCCACTATGGAGTGGACTCTCACTACTATGCTAGATCCACTATGGACTGGACTTTCACTATTATGTGAGGTCCACTATGGACTGGACTCGCACAATATTATGTTAGATCCACTAAGGACTGGACTCTCATTATTATGTTAGATCCACTATGGACTGGACTTTCACTATTATGTTAAATCCACTATGGACTGGACTCTCACTATTATGTTAGATCCACTATGGAATGGACTCTCACTATTATATTAGATCCACTATGGACTGGACTCTCACTATTATGTTAGATCCTCTATGGACTGGTCTCTCACTATTATGTTATATCCACTATGGACTGGACCCTCACTATTATGCTAGATCCACTATGGACTGGACTCGCACAATATTATGTTAGATCCACTAAGGACTGGACTCTCATTATTATGTTAAATCCACTATGGGCTGGACTCTCACACTATTATGTTAGATCCACTATGGACTGGACTCTCATTATTATGTTAGATCCACTATGGACTGGACTCTCACTACTATGCTAGATCCACTATGGACTGGACTTTCACTATTATGTTAGATCCACTATGGACTGGACTTTCACTATTATGTTAGATCCACTATGGACTGGACTCTCATTAGATATGTTAGGTCCACTATGGACTGGACTCTCATTATTATGTTATATCCACTATGGACTGGACTTTCACTATTCTGTTAAATCCACTATGGACTGGAATCTCACTATTATGTTAGATCCTCTATGGACTGGACTCTCACTATTATGCTAGATCCATTATGGACTGGGATTCTCATTATGTTAGATCAATTATGGACTGGACTCTCATTATTATGTTAGATCCACTATGGACTGGACTCTCATTATTATGTTAGATCCACTATGAACTAGACTCTCACTATTATGTTAAATCCACTATGGACTGGACTCTCATTATGTTAGTTCCACTATGGACTGGACTCTCATTATTATGTTAGATCCACTATGGACCGGACTCTCACAATATTACGCTAGATCTACTTGACGTCCAGTGTGGGGGGTGGGTCCCCTCCAAGGTTTCTCATTGTCCCATTGGGTTGAGTTTTTCCTTGCCCTGATGTGGTATCTGAGCCCAGGATGTCGTTGTGGCTTGTGCAGCTCTTTGAGACACTCGTGATTTAGGGCTATGTAAGTAAACATTTATTCATTGATTGATAGTGAAGGGATTCTTATGGCCTCCCATGAGAGGAAGAGGCGGGTGGGGGGTTATCATTTTGCAATGCAGTCTGCTGAAAATAATGGACAGCGCCACTCTACATGGCAATTGCCATAAAACACATTTTAAGATTTTCAACACTCTACTGACATCTGGCGGCTGTAGTGGATAATGCACCTCCCCCAATTTGTCACGGTTCATGTGTCAGGTAAACCAAAAGAATAATATCAGAAGCCAGAAATGTTGAAAATTTGACCTGATCTGCTTCAGTCAGATATGAACACAGAATGTTTGTAATATAGTTTGGAGAAAAACAGCGCCCCCCTGTGCAGGTCAAAGGTCACACCGCTTCTGTCGACGTCCGACAAGCGGGTTCCACTGAGGTTGATTTGACCCATGCCGTGTCACACAACTGGGGGGATGCCTGGTGGGGTACATGGTGGTCATCTACGACCAGTTCTACTTATTTGTGGGTGTCACTAACCAGAGTGTCACCAAAATATGTTCTAGGAAGATGATAAAAAAATATTAAACCTTTTTAAGAACGTTTGCATTAATGTTACATTCTTGATATGTGTTTTATTTTGTTACATCCTGCAGAATGAATATTATTATTTTTATATTTCTTCTTAAGACCTCACTGTTGACTTTGTAAGGTCACGTCAGCTCTAAAGCAGGGGTGTCAAACGTCAACCCGAGGACTGGTTCAGGCCCGCCAACAGGTTTTATCCGGCCCAAAGAATGAGTTTGATAAATATAAAAATTAGCCAAAATTTTGGAGAAAAAAAAACTGCTGTTCTAAATGTGTCCACTAGATGTCACAATTTGTAACTTTGTAGATGATGCTACATATGTACAAGAAAAAATAACCCACGTTAGTGCACCAGTTGAGGAAAATGAGCAAACTGCATAAATAACATCCTGTAACTTTATTTTTATTTTATTTTTTTATCTTGATTGATTGAAAATGAACACCGATGAGTTGACTAATGAACATTATCACATCATTTAATTAGAAAGTATAAATAATGACTGTAACATGTAAGTGTAAACAAACAACATTGTGATTTGTACATTTTCAGAATGTGCTTGTTCTATTTTTAAACAGCCATCCATCCATTTTCTACTGCTTGTCCCTTTTGGGGTGGCAGGGGGTGCTGGAGCCTATCTCGGCTGCATTCGGGCGGAAGGCGGTGTACACCCTGGACAAGTCGCCACCTCATCGCAGTATTTTGAAACAAAAAAAACTATCTGAAGTTGTCTTTATTTTTAAGTTATCGTGCCGTGATTTTCTTCTATTTTTAAACGTCCATCCATCTATTTTCTACCGCTTGTCCATTTTGGGGTTGCAGGGGGTGCTGGAGCATATCTCAGCTGCATTCGGGCGGAAGGCGGTGTACACACTGGACAAGTCGCCACCTTGTCGCAGTATTTTGAAACAAAAAAAAACTAACTGAAATTGTTTTTATTTTTAAGTTATCGTGCCGTGACTTTCTTCTATTTTTAAACATCCATTTTCTACTGCTTTTCCCTTTTGGGGTGGCAGGGGCTGCTGGAGCCTATTTCAGCTGCATTCGGGCGGAAGGCGGCGTACACCCTGGACAAGTCGCCACCTCATCGCAGTATTTTGAAACAAAGAAAACAATCTGAAGATGTCTCTATTTTTAACTTATCATGCCGTGATTTTCTTCTATTTTTAAACATCCATCCATTTTCTACTGATTGTCCCTTTTGGGGTGGTGGGGGGTGCTGGAGCCTATCTCAGCTGCATTCGGGTGAAAGGCGGGGTACACCCTGGACAAGTCGCCACCTCATCGCAGTATTTTGAAACAAAAAAAACTATCTGAAGTTGTCTTTATTTTTAAGTTATCGTGCCGTGATTTTCTTCTATTTTTAAACGTCCATCCATCTATTTTCTACCGCTTGTCCATTTTGGGGTTGCAGGGGGTGCTGGAGCATATCTCAGCTGCATTCGGGCGGAAGGCGGTGTACACACTGGACAAGTCGCCACCTTGTCGCAGTATTTTGAAACAAAAAAAAACTAACTGAAATTGTTTTTATTTTTAAGTTATCGTGCCGTGATTTTCTTCTATTTTTAAACATCCATTTTCTACTGCTTTTCCCTTTTGGGGTGGTGGGGGGTGCTGGAGCCTATCTCAGCTGCATTCAGGCGGAAGGCGGGGTACACCCTGGACAAGTCGCCACCTCATCGCAGTATTTTGAAACAAAAAAAACAAACTGAAGTTGTCTTTATTTTTAACTTAGCGTGCCGTGATTTTCTTCTATTTTTAAACATCTATTTTCTACTGCTTGTCCCTTTTGGGGTGGCGGGGGGTGTTGGAGCCTATCTCAGCTGCATTCGAGCGGAAGGCAGGGTACGCCCTGGACAAGTCGCCACCTCATCGCAGTATTTTGAAACAAAAAAAACAAACTGAAGTTGTCTTTATTTTGAACCTATCGTGCCGTGATTTCCTTCTATTTTTAAACATCCATTTTCTACTGCTTGTCCCTTTTAGGGTGGCGGGGGGGTGATGGGGCCTATCTCAGCTGCATTCGAGCGGAAGGCAGGGTACGCCCTGGACAAGTCGCCATCTCATCGCAGTATTTTGAAACAAAAAAAAAAAAACTAAAGTTGTCTTTATTTTTAACTTATCGGGCCATGATTTGACCAGTCCAGCCCACTTGGGAGTAGATTTTTCTCAAAACTGAGTTTGACACCCCTGCTGTACATGTTCAGTCTGACATATATGAAATGAAATGAATTATATTTATATAGCGCTTTTCTCTAGTGACACAAAGCGCTTTACATAGTGAAACCCAATATCTAAGTGTGGGTGGCACTGGGAGCAGGTGGGTAAAGTGTCTTGCCCAAGGACACAACGGCAGTGACTAGGATGGCGGAAGAGGGAATGGAACCTGCAACCTTCAAGTTGCTGGCACGGCCGCTCCACCAACCGAGCTATGCCGCCCAATATCAATCGGTCAGATTCCGCAAGATTTTGAGTGAATGTCGTCACTCCCTGAATGTGTTTGAACAGGAAGAGAGTTGTTGGAGACCTCTCTATATGCAAATATTTGTCTCACGAAAACAGGTCATTATTACTCTCCGAAAAAGGCTTTAGCAAAAGAGGTGTAAGCTTATGCTGCATTGAGATTGATGTTTTTTTTTAATGAATTTCATTGTTAAAAATCGCTGACATCAAGAAAAACATGCAAGTCCATTCATGACTATTCAAAGTGAAAGTGAAAGCGATGCTTGTTTATCGAACCTTCATCAATATAAGTGGTGTTTATTTCCAGATGTTCATTTATAAAAAAAAAAAGGTTCTGAAACTGAGAAGCCGAGTGGTTGGCGCCACTTTTCGAGGCCCTTTTAGAACTATCAGGGAATTTTTCCATGTTCTAGAACGTTCCTTTTCGTCGGCCCCTTTACGCTTTCAGGTGTGCGCGGTACGTGCGAGCGCTGGTGTTTATGCAATTTCCTATTTACCACACGTGACGGCCCATTTATTTGTAGCAAGTTTTTCTCCTGCTGTGTCACGGCGTGTGGAAATATACAGTGGGGCAAAAAAGTATTTAGTCAGCCACCGATTGTGCAAGTTCTCCCACTTAAAATGATGACAGAGGTCTTTAATTTTCATCATAGGCACACTTCAACTGTGAGAGACAGAATGTGGAAAAAAAAATCCAGGAATTCAAATTGTAGGAATTTTAAAGAATTTATTTGTAAATTATGGTGGAAAATAAGTATTTGGTCAACCATTCAAAGCTCTCATTGATGGAAAGAGGTTTTGGCTCAAAATCTCACGATACATGGCCCCGTTCATTCTTTCCTTAACACGGCTCAGTCGTCCTGTCCCCTTAGAAGAAAAACGGCCCAAAAGCATGATGTTTCTACCCCCATGCTTCACAGTAGTTATGGTGTTCTTGGGATGCAACTCAGTATTCTTCTTCCTCCAAACACGACGAGTTGGGTTTATACCAAAAAGTTCTATTTTGGTTTCATCTGACCGCAACATTCTCACATACTCTCTGGCAAACTGCAGACCGCCCTGGACATGCACTGGCTTAAGCAGGGGGACACATCTGGCACTGCAGGATTGGATTCCCGGTCGGCGTAGTGTGTTACTAATGGTAACCTTTGTTACTTTGGTCCCAGCTCTCTGCAGGTCTTTCACCAGGTCCTCCTGTTTGATTCTGGGATTTTTGCTCACCGTTCTCATGATCATTTTAACCCCATGGGATGAGATCTTGCATGGAGCCCCAGATCGAGGGAGATTACCAGTGGTCTTCTATGTCTTTAATTTTCTGATAATTGCTCCCACAGTTGATTTTTTTCACACCAAGCTGTTTGCCTATTGTAGATTCACTCATCCCAGTCTGGTGCAGGTCTATTATTCTTTTCCTAGTGTCCTTCGACAGCCCTTTGGTCTTGGCCAGAGTGGAGTTTGGAGTCTGACTGTTTGAGGCTTTGGACTGGTGTCTTTTATTTAAATAACGAGTTCAAACAAGTGCCATCAATACAGGTAACGAGTGGAGGACAGAATAGCTTCTTAAAAAAGAAGTTACAGGTCTGTGAGAGCCAGAGATCTTCTTTCTTTGAAGTGATCAAATACTTATTTTCCACCATAATTTACAAATAAATTATTTAAAATTCCTACAATGTGAATTCCTGGATTTTTTTTTCACATTCTGTCTCTCACAGTTGAAGTGTACCTACGATGAAAATTACAGACCCCTGTCATCATTTTAAGTGGGAGAACTTGACTAAATACATTTTTTGCCCCACTGTATCTCTGATCGAGGATTGTGTGACAGGACTCTATGATCCTGTGGGATTACAGCGTGGTGACGTCCGTCCTGTGGTATTTCCACCTTGTCTCATGTCTTGTGTCCTCTATGTCTGCGCGTGTGTCACCTTCTTTAACGTCCTCCCGCAGATGCATGCCAGCCAAAGTGTGAGCCTTGCAGGACGGACTCTTGTGCGACACGCTGGTCCGCATCTTGCCTCGAAACTTTCATTTTTCTTTTCTCACAAGAGCGAGGGAGACCAACAGCGTTTGGTTTTGTTTCTCCACTCTTTGGTCTACATTTTCGAAGTGTTGACGACCTGCAAACGTCCAAGGAGACACTCTGATTCGACTATAAAGGGCTTCTTGATCCTAATCAGTCTTTATTGAATTGTGATGACTTTGTTGCATGTTTGTGTCTTTCCTGTGGACAAATATGGAGAAATAAATGTGCCCCCAGCTGGGTTGACCTTTGGTCTTGTTTTTATTTCATCTTATGTCACACTTGCCAACCTTGACACCTCTGATTTAGGAGGGGGCGTGGTTAAGAGGGGAGGAGTATATTTACAGCTAGAATTTACCAAGTCAAGTATTTCATATACTGTGTATATATATATATATATATATATATATATTAGGGTGTGGGAAAAAAAATAGATTTGAATACGAATCGAATATGTTGTGCGATTCAGAATCGATTCTCATTTTTTTTTTAAATCTTTTTTTTTTTCAGCAATCCAACAAACCAATGCACAGCAATACCATAATCGTTTTGAATTGGAAAAATAACATTTTTGAATCGAGATTCGAATCGAAAAAATCGATATATTATCAAATCGTGACCCCCAAGAATCGATATTGAATCGAATTGTGAGACACCCAAAGATTCGCAGCCCTAATTTGTATATAAGAAATACTTGACTTTCAGTGAATTCTAGCTATACATATGTATATATTCATTTTATTTTATACATATATGTATATATATATGTATATATGTGTATATATGTATATGTATATATATATATATATACATATGAGAAATACTTGAATTTCAGTGTTCATTTATTTACACATATACACAGACGTAATACTCATCTACTCATTGAGTTAAGGGTTGAATTGTCCATTCTTGTTCTATTCTCTGTCACTATTTTTCGAACCATGCTGAACACCCTCTATGATGATGCATTGCTGTGTGGCACGCACAAAAGTGCTTTCATCAAATGCACCAGTCTGGAATCTTCCATCTCTCCCTAGCATAGCCCAAAACGTACAGTAGATGGCAGTATCGTCCTGTTTGACTGTCACAACATTGCTGTTTACGGCCGACGAACTGCTTCACGGTAGACGAAAGCGTGACCGCTGTTGTGATTAACGTGGACCCCGACTTAAACAAGTTGAAAAACTTATTCGGGTGTTACCGTTTAGTGTTCAATTGTACGGAATATGTACTGAACTGTGCAATCTACTAATAAAAGTATCAACCAATCAATCAATGGGAGGACGTTAATGAAACTGCCTAACAATAAACCCACATAAAAAAACAAGAACTCGCCCTCGATCATTCTACAGTTACTGAGTAACGTCATTGGGCAGACACGCTGTTTATATTATAGGAAAGCGGACGTGAAAACAGGCTGTTGACACGTCACTCAGGTCCGCATGGAGCTGGAGGGGGCGTGGCCTCCAGCTCCGCCTGAATTTCGGGAGATTTTTCGGGAGAAAATTTGTCCCGGGAGGTTTTCAGGAGAGGCGCTGAATTTCGGGAGTCTCCCGGAAAATCCGGGAGGGTTGACAAGTAGGTCGTATGTGGTCATTTTGTTTCCTGACCTAGGGACAGGTACTTGTGCTACTGACCGCATACGGGATCCTTTGGTCGTGACTTCTGCGGTGCTTTTTTGTGGGCTTCTGGGTCTTCCTCCAGGGAGCCTTTTGGCCATGGGGACCAGCTGCCGGGTCTCTGCCACACCGGAGTCCGATTGGAGAGACAGGGCTGCAGAGTTGGTGGACAAGTTTCACAGTGTCTTGGCTGAATGAGCGTGTATCGGACACCTTGGTCTTCTTGGACGCATCTTCGCTCATCCATGCGGACTGGACTCTAGTCGAGAGTTGGTGGGTGACCGAGGGTGGAGTCGGCTCTCTTGGTTGCTTTGTTGGGTCTGCTCCTTTCTCTGGCCATGCTCCCTCCACCCAAGCAGACGATGGTGTGGAACACCGCAGAGGACCACGGTGTATTTGGGTGTTGAAATGATGTTTTTGTTTGGTTGCTTGTCTATGCATGATGCAATCGTGTGTGTGTGTGTGTGTGTGTGTGTGTGTGTGTGTGTGTGTGTGTGTGTGTGCAATGTACAAACCCTGTTTTCATATGAGTTGGGAAATTGTGTTAGATGTAAATATAAACGGAATACAATGATTTGCAAGTCTTTTTCAACCCATATTCAGTTGAATATGCTACAAAGACAAGATATTTGATGTTCAAACATTTCTTTTTTGCAAATAATCATTAGCTTTAGAATTTAATGCCAGCCACACGTGACAAAGAAGTTGGGAAAGGTGGCAATAAATACTGATAAAGTTGAGGAATGCTCATCAAACACTTATTTGGAACATCCCACAGGTGTGCAGGCTGATTGGGAACAGGTGGGTGCCGTGATTGGGTATAAAAACAGCTTCCCCCAAAAATTTGCACCCCTTTTTGTCCACAACTGCGTGAGCAAATAGTCAAACAGTTTAAGAACAATGTTAAAGTGCAATTGCACGAAATTTAGGGATTTCAACATCTACGGTCCATAATATCCTCAAAAGGTTTAGAGAATCTGGAGAAATCACTCCACGTAAGCGGCATGGCCAGAAACCAACATTGAATGACCGTGACCTTCCATCCCTCAGACGGCACTGTATCAAAAACCGACATCAATCTCTAAAAGATATCACCACATGGACTCAGGAAGACTTCAGAAAACCAATGTCACTAAATAAAGTTCATCGCTACATCTGTAAGTGCAAGTTAAATCTCTACTATGCAAAGCAAAAGCCATTTATCAACAACATCCAGAAACGGTGCAAGCTTCTCTGGGCCTGAGATCATCTAAGATGGACTGATGCAAAGTGGAAAAGTGTTCTGTGGTGTGATGAGTCCACATTTCGAATTTTTTTTGGAAACTATGGACATTTGTGTCCTCGGGAACAAAGAGGAAAAGAACCATTTAGATTGTTATAGGCGCAAAGTTCAAAAGGCAGCATCTGTGATGGTATGGGGGTGAATTAGTACCCTGTGAAGGCACCATTAATGCTGAAAGGTACATACAAGTTTTGGAGCAACATATACTGCCATTCAACCAACGTTGTCATGGACGCCCCTGCTTATTTCAGCAAGACAATGCCACACCACGTGTTACAACAGCGTGGCTTCATAGTAAAAGAGTCCGGGTACTACACTGGCCTGCCTGTAGTCCAGACCTGTCTCCCACTGGAAATTTTGAAGCCTAAAATATGTCAACAGAGACCCCGGACTGGTGAACAAATTAAGCTGTACATCCAACAAGAATGGGAAAGAATTCTACCTGAAAAGCTTCGCAGTGGAAGAGTGGCCGTGCGCAACCCGAGGGTCCCTGGTTCAAATCCCACCTAGTACCAACCTCGTCACGTCCGTTGTGTCCTGAGCAAGACACTTCACCCTTGCTCCTGATGGGTGCTGGTTGGTGCCTTGCATGGCAGCTCCCTCCGTCAGTGTGTGAATGTGTGTGTGAATGGGTAAATGTGGAAGTAATGTCAAAGCGCTTTGAGTACCTTGAAGGTAGAAAAGCGCTATACAAGTACAACCCATTTAAAAATGTGTCTCCTCAGTTCCAAAACGTTTATTGAGTGTTGTTAAAAGAAAAGGTGATGTAACACTGTGGTGAACATGCCCTTTCCCAACTACTTTGGCACGTGTTGCAACAATGAAATTCTGAGATAATTATTATTTGCAAAAATAAATAAAGTTTATGAGTTTAAACATCAAATATCTTGTCTTTGTAGTGCATTCAATTGAAAATGGGTTGAAAAGGATTTGCAAATCATTGTATTCCGTTTATATTTACATCTAACACAATTTCTCAACTCCAATGGAAACGGGGTTAGTATATAATTGGTTGATTATTTTTTTGTTTTGTTGTTGTTTTACTTTTGTGGCTGTGTGTACAAGTGGCTGGTTGCCCCAGCTCTGCTCTTTTAATGTCTTTAATGTCCTTTGTGGTCTTTGATGTTTCCCTCTTACACACGTTTATGTGTGCTATGGCTGTGAGGGTTTTTTTCTTCCTTGGCCCAGGCTTAGACAGACATACACTAGTGATGGGTCCGGCAACACCGATGCATCGGCGCATGCGTCGAGCTCATAGAGCAAAACCCTGTGTCGGTGCGCGTGCCGCTTTTCGAAAGTCACGTGATCGATCATGAGCGGTTTCGGTCACGTGACCGATACGCGAACTGTGTCGAACTGACGCCTGCGCGCCAAACTGCGTTTATAAGGAAGCGCATCTGTCAACGAGATGCTGCTGCCAACAGAATCGCCGCACTTCTGTCGTTGGTCATTTGTCATTTATCGTCGTCGGAGATCATGGAGCAAGCCTCAGGCAGAAAAGATTTCCGCCGGGAAATAATTACTAAGAAGAGAAATCGTCTAAAATTTAATACGTCGGAACAACTGTTTTGTTTTTTAATACAAATGTGTAAAAAAAATAATAAAATTCACAGTCCACTAGCATCTTCATTCACAACACGTTCCCTTAGATTTCTATGTTATGATACATGTTCACATTATTTATTGATTGTCTAAAAAAGATAAACATCTTATTTTCATTTAATTGAAGATATGAAATAATCCTAAATGAAATACAATGACTTAGGTTATATTATTGTATATACTAGGTCAGGGGTGGGCAACCCAAAATGTTGAAAGAGCCATATTGGACCAAAAATACAAAAACAAATCTGTGTGGAGCCGCAAAACCAATTTTAAAGCCATCTTACATACAGATAGTGTGTCATGAGGTATAAATTGAATAAAGAGGACTTAAAGGAAACCAAATGAGCTCAAATATAGCTACAAATGAGGCATAATGATGCAATATGTACATATAGCTAGCCTAAATAGCATGTTAGCATCGATTAGCTTGCAGTCATGCAGTGACCAAATATGTCTGATTAGCACTCCACACAACTCAATAACATCAACAAAACTCACCTTTGTGCATTCACGCACAACGTTAAAAGTTTGGTTGACAAAATGAGACGGAAAAAGAAGTGGCATAAAACACGTACTAGAAAGTCGGAGAAAGTTGTACATGTAAACCAGGGGTCACCAACCTTTTTGAAACCAAGAGTTACTTCTTGGGTACTGATTAATGCGAAGGGCTACCAGTTTGATACACACTTAAATAAAATGCCGGAAATAGCCAATTTGCTCAATTTTCCTTTAATAAATATCCACATATATATATATAAAAAATGGGTATTTCTGTCTGTCATTCCGTTTTTTTTTTCCTTTAAGGAAGTTTTTTTGTAGAGAATAAATGATGAACAAACACTTAATTGAACGGTTTAAAAGAGGAGAAAACAGGAAAAAAATGAACATTTTATTTTGACACATAGTTTATCTTCAATTTCAACTCTTTAAAATTCAAAATTCAACCGAAAAAAATTAAGAGAAAAACTAGCTAATTGGAATATTTTTGTAAAACTTAAAAAAATAATTTATGGAACATCATTAGTAATTTTTCCTGATTAAGGTTCATTTTAAAATTTTGATGACATGTTTTAAATAGGTTAAAATCTTATCTGCACTTTGTTAGAATATATAACAAATTGGACCAAGCTATATTTCTAACAAAGACAAATCATTATTTCTTTTAGATTTTCCAGAACAAAAATTTTTTAAAGAAATTCAAAAGACTTTGAAATAAGATTTAAATTTGATTCTACAGATTTTTTAGATTTGCCGGAATAATTTTTTTGAATTTTAATCATAAGTTTGAAGTAATATTTCACAAATATTCTTTGTTGAAAAAACAGAAGCTAAAATGAAGAATTAAATTAAAATGTATTTATTATTCCATCCATCCATCCATTTTCTACCGCTTATTCCCTTTTGGGGACGCGGGGGGCGCTGGCGCCTATCTCAGCTACAATTGGGCGGAAGGCGGGGTACACCCTGGACAAGTCGCCACCTCATCGCAGGGCCAACACAGATAGACAGACAACATTCACACTCACATTCACACACTAGGGACCATTTAGTGTTGCCAATCAACCTATCCCCAGGTGCATGTCTTTGGAAGTGGGAGGAAGCCGGAGTACCCGGAGGGAACCCACGCATTCACGGGGAGAACATGCAAACTCCACACAGAAAGATCCCAGGACTGCAGAACCTTCGTATTGTGAGGCAGACACACTAACCCCTCTGCCACCGTGAAGCCATATTAAAACACCATATTAAAACAAAAAATATATTTTTTCCCCTTCATCTTTTCCCATTTTTCATACATTTTTGAAAAAGCTCCAGAGAGCCACTAGGGCGGCGCTAAAGAGCCTTAGGTTGCCGACCCCCGTATTAAGTCATAAAATCAGTGTCGGTTGAGTCGGTCCATAGGTTGCCTGAAGGGATTTTTACTGTCCAGCAGATGTCAGTATTTAGTCACACATTATCGACACAGTATCAATACAGTTTTGCAATGTGTCGAAACGCTTCATCAACCCATTACTAACATATGCTGAGGTGTAAACCTGATGAAATAGCTAAAAAAAAAAAAAAAAAAGCTCATGTTTGTCATGTCTATGTGATCATGTTTTGTTTTAGTCATGTTCTGTTTGTTTTTTGGCTACTCAGTCCCTGTTTTTGCACTTACTGGTTTGTTTTGTCACCATAACTACCCATTAGTTTTCACCTGTCCTCATGTCTCACACCTGTTTTGACTAATCACCACAGAATTATACAAACCTGTCTGTTTCTGTTCTTCGTCCTGGCAACATCACCTCCTTCTCACCGTCTACCACCTTCGATGCCTTCCATGCCAATGATCCATGCCCCTTGTCTTATTCCAAGTAAGTTTTTTTGTTATTCATGCTATTGTGCAAGTGTTTTGTTTTATGTTCATAGTTTTTTTTTCATAGCCAAGTTTTTGTACCGCCATTGTGCGCGCCTTTTGTTTTTTCCTGTTTTTAGTTATAGTGTTAAAAAAAAAAATGTGTACTTACATTCACGTCTTGCTCGTGCCAACTTTTCTTTGCCTTCTGGGAAAACAAACCCCGTAGTTGTGACAATTTTAACATGCGTCAAGTACCACTCTGAAGTGTATGTGAAAAATGTGCTTCAAATGCCAGCATGCGTGCGTCAAGTACCAAAATATGATTCAGGTGTTTGCTAACAAACAAAAGCTAAGCTAGCATACTAAGTAAAAACTGTATACCAGCTAAATTAGCTTAAAAAGCTAACAAAGTAATGTTAGCATGCTAAAAATGTCAACTATAACATGCGTCCAGTACACCAAATGATATTACTCTGAGGTGTACCTGAAAAATTGTTTTAGAATGTTAGCATGCAACAAGTACCAATATATGAATGAGGTGTATACTTACAAAATAAGTGCCAGTGTATTGTACAACGGTCAATGAATTGGACGTTGACATTTTTAAAATTATCATGAAAAAAACATGTATAATGGAGGAGCACAACAAAGAAGGCCAAAATACAACAAAAATGCACTAAAGAGCAAACATCAAATCAAATTTGAATCTCAGTTGTTGCATATTTTGTATTAAAACAAATTCATGGGAAATAAAAATGTTCAGAAATATAAATAACACATTTTATTTAATTTAGCCATTATATTCTTACAGGTGATGTAGCAGGAAGGGGCTTGGAATACATCCGCCGTTTCATAGGAAGCGCGTTGTCATTCATTATTTGACCTTTTACATGCCTTTATTCACATGAAACGACATGCTTTCACTTTATGAATTGTGATTCTTTAGAATGTGTTACAATTAACACAATAAAACAGTTGTGTTGTGTTCACTGTCCACAGTCTACTTAAAACAATGAATAATTTCAAAATAAAAGCACAGTTTATATTCCTGGTGTTTCACTGTAAACTGCAAGGGGAAATAAACGGAATGCAGAAAATAAAACTACTGATTGTCATCCTGCACATATTCCACAGCACATTAATGTACAGTTATACTACTTAAAAGGTAAATATTACCCGTTTACTACAACAGTGCATCCTCAGCCTTGGGGATGTCCATTCCAAACATTTGGCAGCTGATAGCACCAAACTAACGCTTTAGTTTAGTCGTAAGATAGGTTTTTACTGGCGTGGCACATTAGTATCAATGACATAAAGTAATATTTAAAAAAAACAAGTCACATTGCAACAAGCGTTGGCACATTCATACAGTAGGAAGGACATTCATATGGCCCCATTTGTTACCTGACACATGAAACGTGACAAATTGGGGTATGTGTTATCTACTCGAGCCGTCAAATGGCAGTAATGTTGGATATCTTAAAATGTGTTTTGTGACAATTCCAACTTTGACCATATATATGTATATACTGTATACCGTATATACATATACATACATACACATACATGCACACATATATATACATACATACATTATATTTATATTTATATATATATATATATATATATCTGTGTATATATATACAGTATATGTGTGTATATATATTAAAAAAAATAAAAAAAATATGTATATGTATGAATGTGTATATATATGTGTATATGTATGTATATTTAAGTTAAAGTACCAATGATTGTGTCACACACACTATTTGTATGATTGATATATATGTATGTATGTATGTATGTATGTATGTATGAGTATATATATGTATGTGTATATATCCATCCATTTTCTACGGCTTATTCCCTATGGGATTGCGGGGGCGCTGATGCCTATCTCAGCTACAATCGGACGGAAGGCGGCCACCTCATCACTGTATATGTGTATATATGTTTATATGTGTGTATGTATGTACATATTCACTGTATATGTATATATGTACAGTATATCTGTATGTATATATACATATGTGTATGTATATAAATATGTATGTTTAGATGTATATATGTATGTATATTCATATGTATTTATTTATATGCAGATATGTATGTATATTTATATGTATGTATGTATATTTATATGTATGTATGTACATATGTATGTATTTGTTTAAATATATGTATGTATATATGTGTATGTATATATGTATGTGTTATTTATATGTATGTATGTATGTGCATATATATGTGTATATCTATATATATCATAATTGTGTGTATATATATATATATATATATATATATATATACACACATATATATCATATATGTATATATATAGATCATATATGTGTATATATATATATATATATGCTATATAAAATGTCGCTTTCCATCATTTTCAGCAGACTGCATTGCAAAATGACTGAACCACCCAGGAATGGGGCTATATGAATCCCTTCCCCAATGTACCAATGACATTTTATAACATAAAAAACAAGTTACATTGCAACAAGTGTTTGCATAAAAAGTGTGTCCTGTATGAAATGTCAAAGAGGAGGAAGGCCATGCCCAGGCCTGACAATTACTGTATGTGTCATAAATTCTCTGCAGCATCCTCCAAGTCGCTGGCACTCACAGAATACAAAAGCACTCAAAGTGATGCGCTTTACCTCCATGGCCGTCCCCCGGGCGACACAGGCTGGTGTCTGAGGAGGATTTATGGGAATCCGGTCCGTCTTAGGTGTTGACAATCAGACTGGTGGTGGAGGAGTCCTCCTTTTCCACTCTGTGCTGGAAGGCTGAGTGAGCCTCTTCAAGGTCCTCAATCACCGCTAAGAGGCGAGAAGCCAGGCCCTGACCAGACTTCACTGGCTTACATTCTGCACCGTCTGCACAGAAAAGGACATTTAGGATATTTGCAGTGGCCCTGTATCGGCTTGTTTACATCACCTGTGTCCATGTCTGAGTGGATCTTGTCCTTATTGCCGCCCGTCTGATCAGCATCTGCTTCTGGAAGATGCTTTTTCCTGAGGGAACGTCAAACCACAGCAAGGCTTTCACCTCAACTGTGTGCAACAGCGACATCCAGTGTCTACTTGATGCACTGACCTGAGTTTGTCTCTGCCCTGGAGAAGCTGCTTGAAGATGGTCTGAGTCTCTACGTCGGGATCAAGGGGGTCACTCCAGTCCCCCAAAGTCACCGCTGAGTGGGTTCTACTGCAGCCTGCCACTGGGACACAAAGCAACTTAAACTGCAGTATTAACGTTAGTTAAACAGACGTCACATTCAGTACAGTAGGGGAGGGATTCAAATGGCCCTCTTTTTGGGGTAAATCTCGCATACGAGGAAAAGGGAGGTTATTCATTTTGCCATGTAGTCTGCTGAAAATGATGGAAAGCGCCACTCTAAATAGCAAAAGATGCTGTGGTCAAAGCTGGAATTGTCACGAAACATATTTTAAAGGCCTACTGAAACCCACTACTACCGACCACACAGTCTGATAGTTTATATATCAATGATGACATATTAACATTGCAACACATGCCAATCGACCCGTTTAGTTTACTAAATTACAATTTTAAATTTCCCACGGAGTTTCTTGTTGAAAACGTCACGGAATGATGACACGTATGATGACGCGTGTTTGTGACGTCTCGGGTTGTAGCGGACATATTAGCCCAGCACCACTTACGGCTAAAATTTGTCTCTTTTCGTCGCATAATTACACAGTATTTTGGACATCTGTGTTGCTCGAACTTTTGCAATTTTTTCAATTAATAATGGAGACGTCAAATAAGAATGCTGTTGGTGAAAAGCTGTGGATTGCAGCTGCCTTTAGCAACCGAAACACAGCCGGTGTTTCTTTGTTTTTTGTGAATCTTTAACACAGTGCGGTCAAGCGAACATGTTTCTCTACGTCAACCAGCAAGTTTTTGGATGGGAAAATTGTGATATTAAATCGGCTCTTACCGGAGACTTGAGTGGATTACGCGACCTAATCCTGCAGCTCAAAAAGGCAGCTGTGATCTTGGCTCCTCGGCTTCTCTCAAAGACACTGGCGTTCACCGCAGCCATCCAACTTTCAGGTATGACTTTATAATCTCACTAAAATATTATTAACACAATAAGCAGATAAGGGATTTTCCAGAATTATCCTAGTAAATGTGTCTAATTACATCTGAAACATTCCCACTGCCGCCGCCTGGAGCCGTCACCTTTTCTTTTTTCCTTTTTTTTTTTAGTGCTTCACTCTAACTTTCCTCATCCACTAATCTTTCATCCTCACTCAAATTAATGGGGAAATCGTCGCTTTCTCGGTCCAAATTCCTATTACTGCTGGTGGCTCACATTATAAACAATGTGAGGATGTGAGGAGCCCACACACCGGTGATGTCATGCGCATATCATCTGCTAGTTCCGGTACAGGCAAAGCTTTTTTATTAGCGACCAAAAGTTGCAAACTTTATCGTTGATGTTTTCTACTAAATCCTTTCAGCAAAAATATGGCAATATCGCGAAATGATCAAGTATGACACATAGAATGGACCTGCTATCCCCGTTTGAATAAGAAAATCTCATTTCAGTAGGCCTTTAAACAGACGTCACATTCAGTACAGTAGGGGATGGATTCAAATGGCCCTCTTTTGGGGTGAATCTCACGTAGGAGGAATTGGAAGGTTATTAATTTTGTAATGCAGTCTGCAGAAAATGATGGAATGCCCCACTCAAAAGATGCTGTGGTCAAAGTTGGAATTGTGACAAAACACATTTTAAGATATCAAACACTACTGCCGTCTGGCGGCTACAGTGGGTAGTGCAACCCCAAATAAGTCAGGTAAACTGTGACGAATGTGGCCATATGAATCCCCTTCCGACTGTATGTATGATAAGAATCAATTATACAAGGGCAAGAACACGTTAAAATACATGCTAGTGAATAGCATTAGCGATTTTACAAGGCGATTTTCACACCTCAAAAATTTGATAATGAAAACTACAACTAAGATGCATGTTGCAATCAAACAGCTGCTGTGTACTAAGTACAATACTTCCAGCTAAAGAAAACTGCTAGTTACTTTAAGACACGTAGCGAAGCCTGCTTTTCAAAAAAAAAAATATTTCAAACATATGCTCCATGCTTGGCTTATACAAGAACCTGGCGCATCTGTAAATATTGGATAGAATTAAGGATGTAACAATATGAAAATGTCATATCACGGTTATCTTTATTATCAATTCTTGTTGAATGTGCTCAAACATTACTTATACACACACTGAAATTATTGTGCTTAAACAAATAGACATATTTTGTGTTTCTTATGCTTCACTGATAGTCATTTAGTTCTAGTATTATATCAGTGTGAATGGTTAAGCTTTTATTGTTTTAAATATTGATTTGTACTGTAGCACTTTCAAATTCAGTCGAATGAAAAGTGCATAGCAAATAAAATCTGTTAATATTCTTTATTGTTTCTGGCGGGCATTGTAGTGTCCATATATATAAATATATATATATATATATATTTATATACACATAGATTTATATATATACACATATATATATGTATACACACACATATGTGTATATATATGTGTATATATATATATATATATATATATATATATATATTTATATACACAGATTTATATATATACACATATGTATGTATACACACATATATGTGTATATATATGTGTATACATATATATGTATATAATTGTTTACATATATATGTATGTATACATATATATATATGTATATTATTCCCACCAATCACTTTTTATTCAGACAAGATCTCAATGATTTAGTTACTTTACACTTAATGATATACTGTACATTATCTTAAAAACCTTAAGCATCAAAAGTATCGATATTATGATTTAAAAATCGATATTAGAGCATAAGTATTTGGTATCATACTTCAGTATCGATCCGCACTTGCCTAACAATTGGTACTTATTTACAAGACATCTTCATTGTCAAGATGTATTATTTAAAATACTGTATAAACTTGATTTATAACAATGATTTGTAAAAAAAAAAAAAACAACCTAGAAGACAAATTCTGAATAGCTGAATATTTAGTATTTGACATTAGAAAAACACTCCTCACACCTCAAGTCCAGCTCCGGAGAGGACTATGTCGCTGCATTCTGATCCCAATTCCGGACATTTTACCATAACACAATTTGAGAGACAGTACCCTCTGGTGGCAAAACATGAGCGTGGTAGATCTAATTTGAATATTCAAACATTTTGTGTTATTTGAGTTGAGATATTCACTTGGATTAGCTTTGTTTGCAGTCTGTGTATTGAAAGTAAACAACATGGGGTTACCGGTACGGTCCGTCTGCAGACAGCACGTCCACTTCCCCCCGCGGTATGTCCCTGGATGGAAGGAGGGCAGCATGTGCTCATTGTAGATGCTCACTTTCCTGATGGCCGACAGCCATTGGTTCAGCTCATTAACGTTCTGTGCAGACACAAACCCACACTTTACTTGCAAAGGTTAATTCGACATAAAGTAATGCATTAGTCACCATAATCCCTTTTACAAAGATTTTCATAAAATGGCAAATAGTAGCAGAAATAGTAATGTCGTTCTGTTCTATCCTTACTTTAGCGACAGTTGATGTTTAAGGTGATGTCACACGTCATATTGGCTACTTTACAACAATTCACACCAAATCACAAACTCGGGAAAGAAGTGCTTACCACTCATGTGTATCAATAGAGTGGTACTTCCGCTTCAGATTGTTTTGAGATAAGACCTGCCCCTCGGATAATAATTAAAAAGCAAACTTTTGAGTGATATACAAACCCCGTTTCCATATGAGTTGGGAAATTGTGTTAGATGTAAATATAAACGGAATACAATGATTTGCAAATCATTTTCAATCCATATTCAGTTGAATATGCTACAAAGACAACATATTTGATGTTCAAACTGATAAACATTTTTTTTTGCAAATAATCATTAACTTTAGAATTTGATGCCAGCAACACGTGACAAAGAAGTTGGGAAAGGTGGCAATAAATACTGATAAAGTTGAGGAATGCTCATCAAACACTTATTTTGAACATCCCACAGGTGTGCAGGCTAATTGGGAACAAGTGGTTGCCATGATTGGGTATAAAAACAGCTTCCCAAAAAAGGCTCAGTCTTTCACAAGAAAGGATGGGGCGAACCCACCTGTTCCCAATTAGCCTGCACACCTGTGGGATGTTCCAAATAAGTGTTTGATGAGCATTCCTTAACTTTATCAATATTTATTGCCACCTTTCCCATCTTTTTTGTCACGTGTTGCTGGCATCAAATTAAATTAATGATTATTTGCAAAAAAAAACAACAAATTATCAGTTTGAACATCAACTATGTTGTCTTTGTAGCATATTCAACTGAATATGGGTTGAAAATGATTTGCAAGTCATTGTATTACGTTTATATATTTACATCTAACACAATTTCCCAACTCATATGGAAACGGGGTTTGTAATTCTTATTCATTTCAATGGGCAGTGTTGATTTGAGAAACAAATGTTTTGAGTTAAGAGCTCAAGTTGGGGTCCTGCTGTACAAAACGTGCAAATGTTGCCTGACGACCGCACCTTGCACTGGATGTACATGGTGTGCAGCTGCCCGTCGTCGTCCTGGGTGACGACCTGCATTACATTCTGCTGCTGAAAGGCGTTTTCGTCCACCCTCTCCACCGCGCACACACAATGAATGAGCAATGAGGAGCGCGCCTGCAACAATCAAGCCACAAACCACAGCAGCAATTAAGACGAGCGATCGAAATGTAAAGAAACACAATCGATCAATTGAACATCGGTAGGAAGCGTGTGAGGGAAAAGGACGTTGTGAAGATCAAATCAGGACTTTTAAGTGTAAATCAGACGCTTGACCCGCTGAGACTGGACCGCTGCGACGTGGAGGGAGAGGGCCAGCATTGTTTACGCCCTGATTTGTAATGTTAGCATGAATATCCACTAGCTTCAATTAACGCTGGCCTTTATTCCAGTCACACAAAGCGGCGACGGGCTCAAAGAGAGAGCTTTCTACGAAGCTCTTCTCGCTCAGGCTGCGGCTGGTGAATGGGAGGAGATGATTATCACAAGGTGAGGCATCACATGGTAATAACCCGCATGATGATGTCACGAGAACTGCACTAACACATCAAAAGCCAGCTGAGGATGATTAAGAAGCCTTTAAGTGACAGCCAGACGCCACACCTCCTTCTCTAAGAGAGTGTGGTCATTTTTATACTTTTTTTTTTTCACAAAATTCACAAAAAAGTGCAGTTCCCCTTTAATTTAATAAACACAGCAATGCTCGATAAAAAACATCTACATAGGCATCGTAGAAGGTCTTCTTCACTGACTAGTTACTTACCTGCCAATCAGGCGCCTTGGCATAAGAGAGGGTCTCACTAGTCAACCAGAAGTAGCGTTTCTTGAAGGCAAAGCGAGAGAGAAGCTGAGCTCCTTCTGCTTTGTGTTTCTGGAGGTAACCTTCTTTGACGATGACTGAGGGCAGGAACACAGCCCTCTGTGGCATCTCAGACCCTGCAGAGAAGACAACAATCCCTGAGCCATTAACACTTTATAGACTAAAGTACAGGAACACCTGACCATGACCCTTACGGGAAGATAAAAATAAGGGTCTTCTGAGAAGACCTTCTAAAGGATATTAGTGGGAATTGATGTCTACTCATTCAGAGGAATGTTTTTGAGAATAGAGGTCACTGCTGGCTCGCTATGTCAGAGTATTTCAAATTATATATATATACACACATATATATATATATATATATATATATATATATATATATATATATATATATATATATATATTATGGGTGTGGGAAAAAATCGATTCGAATACAAATCATATCGTTTATGTTGTACGATTCAGAATCGATTCTAATTTTTAAAAAATCTATTTTTTTTTTTTAATCAATCCAACAAACACAGCAATACCATAACAATGCAATCCAATTCCAAAACCAAACCTGACCCAGCAACACTCAGAACTGCAATAAACAGAGCAATTGAGAGGAGACACAAACACGACACAGAACAAACCAAAAAGTATTGAAACAAAAATTAATATCATCAACAACAGTATCAATATTAGTTATAATTTCAGCATAGCAGCGATTAAAAAAGAACAATAGCGTCACAGTGGCTTAAAATTGCATCGCATCTCATAAGCTTGACAACACACTGTGTCCAATGTTTTCACAAAGATAAAATAAGTCATATTTTTGGTTTGTTTAATAGTTAAAACAAGTTTACATTATTGCAATCAGTTGATAAAACATTGTCCTTTACAATTATAAAAGCGTTTTACAAAAATCTACTACTCTGCTTGCATGTCAGCATACTGGGGTAGATCCAGCTGAAATCCTATGTACTGAATGAATACAGAATCCTTTTAAATCGGGAAAAAAATAGTTTTTGAATCGAGAATCGAATCGAATCGAAAAAATCGATATATTATCGAATCGTGACCCCAAGAATTGATATTGAATCGAATCGTGGGACACCCAAAGATTCACAGCCCTAATATATATATATATATATATATATATACACGAAGGACACAGTCTATAATATGTCTATAATAATGTCAAGATCTTTGACAAACAAAACGTTTATCCTGAAGGATTTCTTCACTTCCCGCGGACTGGACTTCCTCTGTGTGACGGAGACATGGCTGAGAACCGGTGAGTCTGCCCCTTTTAATGAACTTTTACCACCGGAGTGCTCCTACTTTAATCCTCCGCGGTCGTCCGGTCGAAAAGGAGGAGGTTTAGCGGTCGTTTTTAAAAATGACTTTAAATGCCGTCAGATCCGCCTGCAGACCTCCTTTTCAAGCTTCGAACTGTGCATGTTTGAACTGGGTCCTTCTGATGTCTTCCTGTGTGCCGTCGTCTATCGACCACCCAAGTATCACAAAGACTTTACAACTGACTTTTCTGAATTTCTGGCTGAAATCCTGCCTAAATATGATCATGTCCTTATTGTTGGTGATTTTAATAGTCACAACTGCTGCCCAGACGAGCCGCTCGCAGGAGCTTCCTAAATGTATTTATCCATCCATCCATCCATCCATCCATCTTCTTCGGCTTATCCGAGGTCGGGTCTGGGCTTATCCGGGGTCGACTCATTTTGTTGAAGGTGTCTTTTGACGTGGCGATCTGTTTGTTTGTCTCTTTTTCACGGCAGTCATCAGATGTTACTGTGATGCCTAGGTATTTGAATTGATCCACTCGTTTTCTTTTCTTGTTGTTACATGTGGGATTACATGCAGGTGGATGTCAAGACAACAATCTCTCCACTTCTCACTATCTGGCTCTTTGTGAGTAATTTTTTCTTCCCAGACTCTACTTCATCTAAGAGACCCGTTTTAAAAATTAGGACCACATCAAGATGATGTCAAAACTGCAAATAAGCTAGGAAGAATCCCACCAGGAGAGCATTAATTTGAAGGTGAATACTTCAAATATATATTTCCTGACACACCCCGTTATATGTACTGTATTAAGTATTTATTTTCCGCCTAAGCATTTTAAATTCAGTCTACATGCATGTTGCCTTTTAGGCCACAGCAAACTGTGTTAGTGATGATTACAATTGTTAAATAACAGTCCCATAACAGTGTGACCTCGGACTATGTTAAGGTAACGTGTGGAGTTCCCCAGGGTTCGGTCCTTGGCCCTGTACTCTTCAGCATCTACATGCTGCCGCTGGGTGACGTCATACGCAAAAACGGTATTAGCTTTCACTGCTAACACCCAACTCTACATGCCCCTAAAGCTGACCAACACGCCGGACTGTAGTCAGTAGGAAGCGTGTCTTAATGAAATTAAACAATGGATGTCCGCTAACTTTTTGCAACTTAACGCCAAAAAAACGGAAATGCTGATTACCGGTCCTGCTAGACACCGACCTCTATTTAATAATACAACTTTAACATTTGACAACAAAATAATAAAACAAGGTGACTCGGTAAAAAATCTGGGTATTATCTTCGACCCAACTCTCTCCTTTGAGTCACACATTAAAAGAGTTACTAAAACGGCCTTCTTTCATCTCTGTAATATCGCTAAAATTCGCTCCATTTTGTCAACTAAAGACGCCGAGATCATTATCCATGCGTTTGTTACGTCTCGTCTCGATTACTGTAACGTATTGTTTACGGGTCTCCCCATGTCTAGCATTAAAAGATTACAGTTGGTAGAAAATGCGGCTGCTAGACTTTTGACAAGAACAAGAAAGTTTGATCACATTACGCCTGTACTGGCTCACCTGCACTGGCTTCCTGTGCACTTAAGATGTGACTTTAAGGTTTTACTAATTACGTATAAAATACTACACGGTCTAGCTCCAGCCTATCTTGCCGATTGTATTGTACCATATGTCCCGGCAAGAAATCTGCGTTCAAAAGACTCCGGCTTATTAGTGATTCCTAGAGCCCAAAAAAAGTCTGCGGGCTATAGAGCGTTTTCCGTTCAGGCTCCAGTACTCTAGAATGCCCTCCCGGTAACAGTTCGAGATTCTACCTCAGTAGAAGCATTTAAATCTCACCTTAAAACTCATCTGTATACTCTAGCCTTTAAATAGACCTCCTTTTTAGACCAGTTGATCTGCCGCTCTTTTCTTTCTCCTATGTCCACCCCTCCCTTGTGGAGGGGGTCCGGTCCGATGACCATGGATGAAGTACTGGCTGTCCAGAGTCGAGACCAAGGATGGACCGCTCGCCGGGACCCAGGATGGACCGCTCGCCTGTATTGGTTGGGGACATCTCTACGTTGCTGATCCGCCTCCGCTTGAGATGGTTTCCTGTGGACGGGACTCTCGCTGCTGTCTTGGATCCGCTTGAACTGAACTCTCGCGGCTGTGTTGGAGCCACTATGGATTAAACTTTCACAGTATCATGTTAGACCCGCTCGACATCCATTGCTTTCGGTCCCCTAGAGGGGGGGGGTTGCCCACATCTGAGGTCCTCTCCAAGGTTTCTCATAGTCAGCACTGTCACTGGCGTCCCACTGGATGTGAATTCTCCCTGCCCACTGGGTGTGAGTTTTCCTTGCCCTTTTGTGGGTTCTTCTGAGGATGTTGTAGTCGTAATGATTTGGGCAGTCCTTTGAAACATTTGTGATTTGGGGCTATATAAATAAACATTGATTGTTAAAGTGGTTTTGTGACTGGTTCCATTCAAACACTCTATTGTGTTTTTCAGGATAGTCACTCATGTGTTTGTTGGCTATATTAATCAAACCTTAACAGCTAGTGGAAGTACATGAAAGTGTCAATATCAACATGACAGTTTGTTCTTTTTTTTCCTGTTTGGTATCTTGTTTTGGTAGTATTTTCTGTTGGGTCTCTATGTTTTGCAGAACCTTTACCTTGTGTCTCGTGTCCTTCCAGCACACCTGTTCCTATTTGTTCATTAGTTCTATATAGTTCCACCTTGTTCTTTCCTTCAGTGCTGGTTCATTGTACTGTATCTAGTGTACAGGTATACCTTAGTGTGGTAAGGTATACCTTAGTGTGGTAAGGTACACAAGTCAAGCAGAAGTTAAATGGTGTTAAATGTCAAACTGACATATAAGAGAAAGGTATGGCTGTGACTGCGTGGGTAGAGGATGAAACATGATAATTCAAACGGATAAAATGTTTCTCAACATCAATTTCGTTAAGGGTAGAATGCATGCAGTCAGGCGGCGTGGGTCAAACTTGGCTAACTCATTAGCCGCATCAGCTCTTTTCTTGACTTAATAATATTTCACTACTGTTTAACCTTCCTGTTATGTTAGCAGTTACGTTTTTAAGAATGAAGTTTGAAACAAATACAAATCGAGGATGAGAGCTTGGAGAAAGTGACAGCAAGATTGTACACTGCATATCGCTCATTTCATGGTCATGTTTACATCTATGAATTAAAACATACAATGTTATATATAAATTATATAAAATGTTAAGTGAAAGTGATTTTTGAGATTTTGAAAGTGTTGTCTATTTTCATGAAAAAAAAAAACCTAATGTTTATGAGAGGAAAACCAAACTGTTGCACTAAAGGTGTTTGTTAGTGAATAAGCTGACAATTTTGGATTATCAAATATTAAGGATGCTGAAAAAAATGTATTAGATTTTTATTTATACCAATTCTAAATCAATTCACAATTTAAAAAAATTGATTTGAAAAAATAAAAAAGTAATTCCTTTTTTTTTAAAAACATTTTTTTTTAAATGTTTTATAGGCCATCTATGCGATTACTAAGTGCTCGTATAGGCCAAACGTCAGCAGCAAAGAAGAGCTTTTGTAACCTGTAACCTGTTTTGAAAAGGTTTTATTATAATTTTTATACCAAACAATATATTGCGAGAATCGGTTTGAATCAAGAATAGTGTTGAATTGAGAATCGATTCTTAATAAATCGTCACCCCAAGATGCCCCTATAAGGTACCCATCCCTGATGTATATTGTTTATTTCATGGTCAAGTGTCTCATCTCCAGTTTTTACAACATCCTATCAAAAAAAAAGCATATGTTATACATAAAGTACATAAAATGTTAAGTCAAAGTGTGTTTTCAGATTTTGCTGTATCTATTTTTTAAAAAGTGTTATCTATTTTTCATGAAGAAAAAAAACAATGTTTATGAGAGGAAAATCACACAATTGCACTAATGGCGTTAATGATGAATCTGATATTTTCTTCTTATTCACATCCAAATTGCAATTCTTATTTATGCCAATTCTAAATAGATTTATAATTTTAGAAAATTTTAGGACGCTTTTTTTAGGCAATCTCCGCGCTTACTCGCTGCACGTATACTACTCATTATATGGACAAGTGCCCTGTCACCAATTTTTCTACACCATCATTTAAAAAAACAAATTTAAAGTAAAGTATATAGTCTAGAGCAGGGGTCTCAGATAAGCGGCCTGCGAGACCTTATTTTGCGGCCCCCCCGTAAAATAATAGTTTAATGTTAGTGCGGCCCGCGAGTTTTATATGAATGGCGCTTGAAGGAATCTACCGATCACGGTGTGGTATATGGCTCTCGAAGGCCGAATATTGACGTCACTTGCGTGATGCAAGCAGAGAAACGTTTTGCCGCTTTTCCATTCTTCCTCCCTCGCTCGCCCGCCTGCTCGCTCTCTCTGTCACTGTGTGTGCGTATCTCTCTCTCTCTCTCGCTCCCTCCCCCGGCGCCGGTGAGACGAGCGGTCCGGTAGCTTCGGAAGCACTCCGCCAAAGGACCGAGCGACAATACAAAACTGTGGTGCACTGGACCCCAGCGCTGATACTCCGACAGAGAGTCGCTGGGTGAATCGGATATGTAACACATTAGTCGTGATGTTAGCCCATTCGGGGCTAATTGTGATACCGTAACTGTAAACTCCAGGGCGAGCCCCCCCACCCCCTTCCCATTGGCTCCAGACCGAGATGATTTTTGTTATTTGGGTCCACAATGGCTCTTTCAACGTTCTGTTTTGCCTACCCCTGCATTAGTGGAAAAGCGGCAAATTAGTGAAAGCGACACTAGCGTTGCCATGGAGACGAGGGTTTTCTTACATGCCTGGCTGCAGTCACACCACGACACTTGTCCGTCAGTAATAACAGTCCCCGATAACCTGGACCAATTCAAATGGTATAATGGTAGATGGGTTGTACTTGTATAGCGCTTTTCTACCTTCAAGGTACTCAAAGCGCTTTGACACTACTTCCACATTCACCCATTCACACACATTCACACACTGATGGCGGGAGATGCCATGCAAGGCGCTAACCAGCACCCATCAGGAGCAAGGGTGAAGTGTCTTGCTCAAGGACACAACGGACGTGACGAGGTTTGTACTAGGTGGGGATTGAACCAGGGACCCTCGGGTTGCGCACGGCCACTCTCCCAACCACGCCACGCAATAGCAAGAAATCTTTTCTTGCGGCCCAGCCTTACCCAGACTCTGCATCTAGTGGCCCCCAGGTAAATTGAGTTTGAGACCCCTGGTCTTGAGTACACAAAATCTTAACTAGATATATGAGAGGAAACTTTTGCACATGATGGTGTTAAGTTATTGATTTAATAATTTAAGGATTATAAAACATGCAGCAGGTTAAACAATTTTAGTGTACCTAAGAAACAAAAGGCGATTTCATTTTGATCATATCTACTCCAAAGTCACCTGTGACTTGTGATCCTTGTTGTGTGACGTAACTTACCAATGTCATGATCGATGTCAATCAATTTGTCCAGGAAGTCCTTCACAGAGGCCACACTGCGAAGTATGATGGGATGGAGAGGCGCCATCCATTGCTCCTTTCCATGACCCAACTGAAGGCCGAGGTTCCCCACACTTTGTAAAGCCTAACCACAACAGAGACAATATATTTGACTCACATGTATTGCTGCTAAATGCAAGCATGTAACCTGACACAAACTGAACTCAGAAAAAATGACTGTAAATATCTGAAAGTCACAGATCAAAAAAGCGTCCCTGTGGTCAAGCGTGCTGTGCGGCCCTTTGTCCAGCCCCCACCTGGCCGTGGGAGAGGAGGAAGTCCCTGTCCCCTCCCGTTCTGATACTTTCTTTGAACCACACTGCTTGCTGCACATACAGAGGTAAAAATAGCCCTTCCCTTTCACGGCAGAAGGTCCATGGCAACAGCACTTCAACACCATGGACAGCGGCCATGAAGACCACGCAGGACCAAGGTTGCATCTAATTTGTGACCTTGACAGCCATGTCATTAGGATGGTAAGCAGAAAGGGGATATCAATATTTTACAATAGGGTCATTTCATTTCAATGCATTTTGAAAGCTAGAATCAGAAGATGTTGTCTAAGTATGTCTTTAAGTTTTTACAAAGTCAATGTTATGTATATAGCGTTATACACATAGGAAGTCGAGGAGCATGCTCCTTATCCATTAAAGACAAACAACTGAACACCACATGAGCAAGCATTTGGCAACACAGGCAAGAAAAAAAAACTTGAACAGAACCCAAGTTGTGTGAGGTGACCTTCTTCTAAACGTATTGGACCAGGGGAGCTCACACTTTTTCTGCAGGCGAGCTACTTTTCAATTGACCAAGTCGAGGAGATCTACCTCATTCCTATTTATAATTTATATTTATTTATTTATGAAAGAGACATTTTTGTTAAGAAGTTAATGGTGTTTAATGATAATACAAGCATGTTTAACACACATAGATTCCTTTCTTTCATGAAGACAAGAATATAAGTTGGTGTATTTGATTCTGATGACTTGCATTGATTGGAATTAGACAGTGGTGCTGATAACGTCCGCATTTTCAAATGGAGGAAAAAAAAAGTCCTCCTTTCTGTCCAATACCACATGAAAGTGGTTGGATTTGGCATCTCATTTGTCCAACTTGCATACTCGTTTTTAAACACTTTGTTATGAGAGTAGCATATGTGTGTGGCCCTTTAATGTCTGGCAGCAGGTGAGTGACGTCAGTGAGAGTGCGGGTGGGCAAGCAAGTGAGAAAGCGGTCGCTGAGGGCGGGGGAGAAATACATTGGCATCAAACTCCGTAGCTTGCTAGCTTGGGCACGCTAGCTTTCTGAGACTCTTATTTTGTTAGCACAGGCAGGATGAAACAGGTCTTTTATGGTGAAGACAGGAACTGTGCAGTCGGTCTTTAGAGTTTTGACAGTAGGTACGGAGTCTCTAGAAATAAAATGCGTTTCTCTGCGTCCGCCCTGTTAGTGATTTTTTTCTTAAATATGAGCTTGCAGCAGCCAGCATCATCTCACAAGATCCTCGGGTGCCGAGAATGTCAAACAACTGACGAAAGTGAAGTCTTGGTATGATTGATGATTGCTCATTTTTATGTATATTTTTTAATGCCTGGCTTGAGATCGACTGACACACCCTCCGAGATCGACCAGTCGATCGCAATCGACGTAATGGGAACCCCTGTATTGGACGATGATAGTCGGTGAGGTCAACGCTTGTGTTTTTCGGTGCAAAAATGGACATGTGAGAGCCAAGCAACATGAGAAAGAGAAACATGTCTGCAGCCAATGCAAGAGTGCCGTGAGTGAAAACATGAAAAGTATGGAAACATGTCAACCGAAAAACATCAAAAACGGAGATAAAAACGCAGATATTGCTTTTCATGGCAGTACATCTGAGATGTGGATGCATTTCAGGCAGCGGTATATCGGACATCTCCTCGGCAAAATAGTTAGCTAAGTTTGTAAAACACAGCTTTAACTCTCATTTTAGCCAAAATTTTCCAGCTAAACGCTCTTTACATATCTGTGTGCAGGTTTCTAGAAACATAAACATTTTAATATTAATATTATATTATTTCAGTTCAAAGAAAGTCAGTGGCGAAAGTGATACCTATTAAAAGCTGGCTTTTAAATGAAAAACAAATTGTAGCAGCACAGTTCATGAATAAATATTTCTGAATGAAGTAGTCATCTTTATTATCATTGTTAGCATATTGCTAAAAATATATATCAAGCTGAATTTAAAAGCCAATGGCTAAATCAGAGCCACTGGATCGGTGTACACTTCATTATCCGATTAGTCGACTAATCATTAAGTACCATGATCCGTGGTCCGAATCATCTTTTGTTTAGCTATGTTCGGTTAGTTTTGTACTCCCTTAGTTCCTGTTTTGTGCACTTTGGGTGTTTGTTTTCCTTACCATGGGCGCTAATTGGTTTCACCTGCCTCTGGTTAGTGCTCTGCACGTTCACCTTGTCAGGGGGTGTTGTTGCTAAACCCCAGGATGCAGAGATGGCGGCAGGCATTGTGCGGGAAAACATGATTTAATTTAACACTAAAACAAGAACAAACCAAAGGGTACAAACAAAAGGCGTGAACAAGGCGGAGAATAAACTTGGCTATGAACTAAAACTAGCACAAAGGCTAACTGTGGACTAGAAACAAAAACACTTACTGTGAAACGAAGGAACTATGACATGAGCAGAGTGAACAGAAGTAGACAGTAGACACAGCTACAACGATATGTATTAATGACATTTACAGGTGGTGGTGACAATAATCCAGCACAGACTGGAGGGGAAGGCAGCTTTAATTACTACCTGGCTGATTGACACCAGGTGTGGTCAGGTGCAAATCAGCCACAGCAGGGGAGACACAGCACTCAGGGAGACAAACAGGAAACGGACAAAATAAGAGCGCTCACAGGAAACAAAGACAAACGCAGAGGAAAAACTAAAACATGGCCAAACTGTCAGGGACAACCCTGACACACCTGCTGTTGAGCACTAATCAGAGAGCTATTTATTCACATTGCACGCCATTTTGTCACGTGTGGCAGGTCGGGTCGAGGTTTGTTCTCCAGGAATGCAGGACGGACAGCTCCGGACAACAGCGTGAGGTAGGAGATGATTATTTAATCATACAAGTACCAAAATGACAGAAACAAAGGAAAAACGTGCCGATCGCACGGGAAGCTAAGGTAACAGCTCAGCACAGAATCAAGAACAGGCATACACCAAAGTGACAGTTGCATACCGCAAAACAATGAAGCCACCCCCAACTGTGGCAAGCAATGTGAATAAATAGCTCTCTGATTAGTGCTCATTAGCAGGTGAGCGTGCAGAGCACTAATCAGATGCAGGTGAAACCATTAGCATGCATGGTAACCAAAACAAACACCCAAACATAGATAGATAGATAGATAGTACTTTATTGATTCCTATCCAAAGTGCACAAAACAGGAAGTAAGGGAGTCCAAAACTAACCGAACAGAGCTAATTTTATTATTTTATTTGAATCTTCTATTTTTTTCTCCCACCCCCCCTCTTTGTTTACCTTTATCTCATCTTTTTTGTAAGGGGCGCTGGAAGCCGGCAGACCCGTCAGCGATCCTGTTCTGTCTCCCTGTAATGTTTGTCTAAACTTGAATGGGATTGTGCTGAAAATTTTAATATTCCTGAAGGAACTCTCCTGACGGAATAAATAAAATACTATCTAATCTAATCTAATCTATCTAAACAAAACATGTTCCAGACCACGGATCATGACAATTAAGATGGTCGATGACTAGACCATCCATCATCCATCCATCATCTTCCGCTTATCTGAGGTCGGGTCGCGGGGGCAACAGCCTAAGCAGGGAAACCCAGACTTCCTTCTCCCCAGCCACTTCGTCTAGCTCTTCCCGGGGGATCCCGAGGCGTTCCCAGGCCAGCCGGGAGACATAGTCTTCCCAACGTGTCCTGGGTCTTCCCCGTGGCCTCCTACCGGTTGGACGTGCCCTAAACACCTCCCTAGGGAGGCGTTCGGGTGGCATCCTGACCAGATGCCGGATGGCAGAGCTTCTCACCCTATCTCTAAGGGAGAGCCCCGCCACACGGTGGAGGAAACTCATTTCGGCCGCTTGTACCCGTGATCTTATCCTTTCGGTCATGACCCAAAGCTCATGACCATAGGTGAGGATGGGAACGTAGATCGACCGGTAAATTGAGAGCTTTGCCTTCCGGCTTAGCTCCTTCTTCACCACAACAGATCGGTACAACGTCCGCATTACTGAAGACGCCGCACCGATCCGCCTGTCGATCTCACGATCCACTCTTCCCTCACTCGTGAACAAGACTCCTAGGTACTTGAACTCCTCCACTTGGGGCAGGGTCTCCTCCCCAACCCGGAGATGGCACTCCACCCTTTTCCGGGCGAGAACCATGGACTCGGACTTGGAGGTGCTGATTCTCATTCCGGTCGCTTCACACTCGGCTGCGAACCGATCCAGCGAGAGCTGAAGATCCCGGTCAGATGAAGCCATCAGGACCACATCATCTGCAAAAAGCAGCGACCTAATCCTGCGGTTACCAAACCGGAACCCCTCAACGCCTTGACTGCGCCTAGAAATTCTGTCCATAAAAGTTATGAACAGAATCGGTGACAAAGGACAGCCTTGGCGGAGTCCAACCCTCACTGGAAATGTGTTTGACTTACTGCCGGCAATGCGGACCAAGCTCTGGCACTGATCGTACAGGGAACGGACCGCCACAATAAGACAGTCCGATACCCCATACTCTCTGAGCACTCCCCACAGGACTTCCCGAGGGACACGGTCGAATGCCTTCTCCAAGTCCACAAAGCACATGTAGACTGGTTGGGCACACTCCCATGCGCTCTCAAGAACCCTGCCGAGAGTATAGAGCTGGTCCACAGTTCCACGACCAGGACAAAAACCACACTGTTCCTCCTGAATCCGAGGTTCGACTATCCGACGTAGCCTCCTCTCCAGTACACCTGAATAAACCTTACCGGGAAGGCTGAGGAGTGTGATCCCACGATAGTTGGAACACACCCTCCGGTCCCCCTTCTTAAAGAGAGGAACCACCACCCCGGTCTGCCAATCCAGAGGTACCGCTCCCGATGTCCACGCGATGCTGCAAAGTCTTGTCAAGCAAGACAGCCCCACAGCATCCAGAGCCTTAAGGAACTCCGGGCGGATCTCGTCCACCCCTGGGGCCTTGCCACCGAGGAGCTTTTTGACTACCTCAGTGACCTCAGCCCCAGAAATAGGAGAGTCCACCACAGATTCCCCAGGCACTGCTTCCTCTTAGGAAGACGTGTTGGTGGGATTGAGGAGGTCTTCGAAGTATTCCTTCCACCTATCCACAACATCTGCAGTCGAGGTCAGCAGAACACCATCCGCACCATACACGGTGTTGATAGTGCACTGCTTCCCCTTCCTGAGGCGGCGGACGGTGGTCCAGAATCGCTTCGAAGCCGTCCGGAAGTCGTTTTCCATGGCTTCCCCGAACTCTTCCCATGTCCGAGTTTTTGCCTCCGCGACCGCTGAAGCTGCACACCGCTTGGCCTGTCGGTACCTGTCCACTGCCTCCGGAGTCCTATGAGCCAAAAGGACCCGATAGGACTCCTTCTTCAGCTTGACGGCATCCCTCACCGCTGGTGTCCACCAAGGGGTTTTAGGATTGCCGCCCCGACAGGCACCAACTACCTTGCGGCCACAGCTCCGATCTGCCGCCTCGACAATAGAGGTGCGGAACATGGTCCACTCGGACTCAATGTCCAGCACCTCCCTCGTGACGTCCACCGGGTTGAACTCCAACGTACAGGCTTTGAGCCGGGGAGAAACAAGAATTGCCACCCCAGCCCGTCGCCTCTCACTGCCGGCAACGCCAGAGTGGAAGAGGGTCCAATCCCTCTCGAGAGAAGTGGTTCCAGAGCCCATGCTGTGCGTTGAAGTGAGTCCGACTATATCCAGCCGGAATTTCTCGACTTTGCGCACTAGTTCAGGCTCTTTCCCCCCCAGTGACGTGACGTTCCACGTCCCAAGAGCTAGCTTCTGTAGCCGAGGATCGGACCGCCAAGTGCCCTGCGTTCGGCTGTCGCCCAGCTCACAATGCACCCGACCTCTATGGCCCCTGCTATGGGTGGTGAGCCCATTGGAGGGGTGACCCACGTTGCCTTTTCGGGCTGTGCCCGGCCGGGCCCCATGGGAACAGGCCCGGCCACCAGGCGCTCGCCATCGTGCCCCACCTCCGGGCCTGGCTCCAGAGGGGGGCCCCGGTGACCCGCGTCCGGGCGAGGGAAATCTGGGTCCATGATTTTTCTTCTTCATAAAGGTCTTCGAGCTGCTCTTTGTCTGATCCCTCACCTAGAACCTGTTTGCCTTGGGAGACCCTACCAGGGGGCTTTATGCCCCCGGACAACATAGCTCCTAGGATCATTGGGACATGCAAACTCCTCTAACACGATAAGGTTGCAGCTCAGACTAGACCACTATCAAAAAATGTGTTAGTTGCAGCCCTTCTTTCAACTATTCCAAAGACATTCAACAATTTAGCATCCGACCATTAACAGAAGATATGAACTTTCCGGTTCCAGGTGCCCCTTTTGTGCCATTAAAACAAATGGGATGCTGACGTGGATGCTTGCAGTCTAACGACTGATTTTAGACTGCTAGTGTTGGCTTCACAGCGATCGTTTTGTTACACAATGAGGGGGACTTTCATTTTAATGACAGCTGTTGGCATTGACAGAGGGGGAGTTTTTTACAACCATCCTTGCCTGAGCACTCACTCCTCTTTGAAGTACACATTATTGAGATTTTGATACCAGCATTTAGACTATCCATCCATCCATCCATTTTCTACCGCTTATTCCCTTTCGGGGTCGCGGGGGGCGCTGGCGCCTATCTCAGCTACAATCGGGCGGAAGGCGGGGTACACCCTGGACAAGTCGCCACCTCATCGCAGGGCCAACACAGATAGACAGACAACATGTGACCTATCTAAGTCTAGAGCATGAACTGATGAAGACTGATCGGATGACAGGCGAAAACGTCTTCTAAGACAAACTGAACAGTCCAGTTGCGATCGATTGAATATTTCATCTTCATTTTGTTCTGCATACAATTTGCATGACAATCAGTTGTCGTTTAGAAGCTTCCACCCTCTGTTTGTTCCTCCTGGACAAAAAGTCCGCACATGAAGGCATGACGTGTGAGTGTGTAGGTGTGATGCAAACATTACCTTGGCCAGCAGTAACAGTGTCCTGCTTGTGCGCGTATCAGCGTGCTGGTCTCTCAGCTGGAACAGTTTCGGCGTGAGGATTGCAGGAGCGAAAAAACGCAGGAAAAAAAATCCACTGATGGCGAGATATTTCACATCCTATTCAACATAAGGTGAAGACGACAAGCGTTACTGATACCTATAGGCTCTCACGTGTGAAAATATTTCATCTTGCACATTTGCTTTCGCTGCACACTGACCTCGTTTTCAGGCTCAGCAAACTGCTCCTCAACACGCTTGTGCAGCTGTTTGAAGGCCACTCTCATGACAGGAGGACATTGCTCAACCGAGCCCACGATTGATTCAACGATCCTGGTTAAGTAGCTTTGCAGCATCTCCACGCTGCTGTCCCGCACTTCTGCCTCTGACACGGCACCCTTAAAGGAAATCCTCCTTCCCGAAGAACGAGGCACTTATCACTTAACCACTCCATCAAGACACTTGTAATCAGGACTATTGATGGTCATTTTACATAATTTCCCAAATCAGCACATGGCAGACAGTTCTAAATTCCTGTTTCCTTGCCCGTGATATGTGGAGGAGAATTACACTACCAGAGGAGATTTGGCAATGTAGCTCAACTTTCCTTAAAGTGGACTTATGATGAATTTTGTCTTTACTGACTTATAAATGTTGTTACAATGTTGGATACTTGTGTTTAAACAATGCCAAAGCGTCAAATCATAAGGCTCATGTATTTTGGCTGTATTGCAGCCTGGCTACGTTGTGACATCACAGCGAAGTGGATGCACCTCTTTAGACGTTGAGTAAAGCTCTCAGCCAGGGAGGGAAAGCTTTTTTACCCTGCCTCAGGCTGAGGAAACACTAAAAAGATAGGATAAAGTATTATTTTCATATAATCTCGGTATCTGGATGATACCACCAATGTGTGACATACAGTGACATAAATGCTGTCAACAGCAGCTTTTTTATGCAGAGTCTGAATCCACTGGTCAGTGTGCACTCATAGGGCTGTATGGTGCGACAAGTTTACTTGCAAATGCTCCTAAAAAGAGACAGTGCAACTTTTTTTGAAAAAGAAAGGGATTTCCACCCTTTCATTGCATTTTGCTCCTAAAATAAATCCATCCAAATTTTATAAAGCAAGAGTAATATTTTCTCACATTTGTATAGCATGTTTGAAATAAATTCAAACAATAACCAAATGGACAAGCGATTGATCACATGCGCTGAGAGCTGTAGATCCTCACTCCTCCTGCGCTATGCATAGAGGGTAGCGGGGCTTCTCCTCTTATCTCACACACTCAGTGTTCCAACACAGATGAAACCAGATCTTAGTTGAAGGAACTGGTCAGTAAAAGACAAAGTTTTTTTTTTTTTACCACCACTTAACACAAACTGCACGGCGCACTGGTAACGACGAGGGTCGGAGGAAATATTGAACAACAAATCAATGATAGAAATTAAAAGCTTGACATTCAAATAATACCGCGTTTGTTGACAAGAACATACAGCCATTGAAGCAAATTCAGTCTATTCATTAAGCACAGGTAACACAAACCAGTGAAAGATTCAAAAAAGCTGCCGTCAGAGCAGACAATCTGCTGCTGCTAGCCTGCTAAGCTGACAAAAACAGCTTAAACAAGACTACTGAGTGGACTCCTTACATCGCATGTTACGAGGCAACAGGCACTGCCTTTTAAAAGGCACAACCTGCTGTCATATATATACTTTATTCATCCATCCATTTTCTACCGCTTGTCCCTTTTGGGGTCGCGGGAGGTGCTGTAGCCTATCTCAGCTGTATGTTTTTGTATATACTTTATATGAAACCTAATCTCAACTGCATTATGCCAGTTATTTTTAACTAACACAAAAATGAATTTCATGTATTAAAGAGTAATCCAGTTAGTAATTCAATTACATTGTTGGTAAAGTAACGAGTAACTATAATTAATGACTTTTTAAAAAGAATTTTCAGAAAACAGCCTGCCACACAACATCTTTGTGTGTATGTCCAATAATAATGTTTATAGTTAAAGGTCAATTATTTTCATGCTGCTGCAGACATTTCAACATGTCCTCTTAAACCACAGCACTTTAGTTCACATTTTGTTCCTTTGAGTTTTTGGTAGCTGAAAAATTGAGCATAGCTAAAAGAAATTGTTTAAAGATTGCAGATTATATTTGACTTTTGTTATATTATTTCTAAGGCGTTCTCTTTTTTCTTATCACCAAACACCTCTTATGTTTGGATCGTATTATGCACAACCTACTTTTCTTACTTGTTTGTACCAGTTTTTGTGTATTTGGGTGCCGAAAATTGAAAAACAAGGCATGGTGTAGATATTTAGTTGGGTCAACGAATATTTCCATTCATGGGACATGCACCTAAATTGGCCCTAGTGTGTGAATGTGAGTGTGAATGTTGTCTGTCTATCTGTGTTGGCCCTGCGATGAGGTGGCGACTTGTCCAGGGTGTACCCCGCCTTCCGCCCGATTGTAGCTGAGATAGGCGCCAGCGCCCCCCGCGACCCCGAAAGGGAATAAGCGGTAGAAAATGGATGGATGGATGGATGGGACAGTTTATGGGCCAAACTATATCGGGATATGAGTTTTGATCCATATCGCCCAGCCCTACACTCGTGATAGGGACAGTGCTAGGACAGTTTAGCTGTGTTTAATTGAGTGTTGCAGGAGGACTTATGATGGCATTGTGTATGAGTGCACAAGTGTGCCTTGTTTCAGTGTTAATAGAATTGTGATATCAAAGACATATAATATATATATGTGTGTGCGTATATTACCTCTGTTTAAAATGTTATTTTAAGTCTGTCTTTTGCCTGTATTTCTTTGTGGTGTACAACCCTTTGTTCTTCAACTGTAGTTGTTTTTAAAGGGCTTTATAAATTAAGTATATACATACAGCTGTATATATATATACATATATATATATATATATATACAAACATACATATATATATATCTGTGTGTGTGGATGTGTATATATATATATATATATATATATATATATATATATATATATATATATATGTGTGTGTATTTTACCTCTGTCCAAAATGTTATTTTTAGTCTGTCTTTTGCCTGTCTTTTGCCCTTTGTTTTTCAACTGTAGTTGTTTATAAAGGGATTTATAAATAAAGTTGGTATAGTATGGTATGGGAAAGTCGGTCCCTGAAAATAATGCCTACATTGAACCTGTCATTGAAAATGATGCCTACATTAAACCGGTCTGTGGTGCAAAAAAGGTTGAGGACCACTGGTTCAGAGCATCTGGAGATTTAAAGACAGGGAGTGGAGACATTAGATGATAGCAGGCACAGCTACTGCAGAAGTAAAGGATGCTGGATCTCCCTCCATGTCACACATTGACATCTCAGGGGGCTCATAGCAGTTGCCAGGCAACAGCCATCCCCCTTCTTACAATCTTCTTTTATGAGTATTTCATTCTCAGATTCATGTATTCCTCTCAAGAGGGAAATGTAAAGCAAGCGGACACTTGCTTGTTGCCAAACTTGTAGATTTTCAAACATCAGTGGAGCTGTACAGGATATGTAAAATCTCAACTTACACAGTACTATACTGTAAACAGTCCCTTTTCCAGATATGATTTGGTATACTATAGGTCAGATTTACCTTGTGTGGTTCATGTCAATCTTACATGGGTCCAGTTCAATGTACTTCTTCTCATCAAAGATGCGGTTGATGATGGGCTTCAGTACTTCATGTAAATACAGCATGCCAACAGCCTGAGAAAAATATCATGTTTTAAAAAAAAATCACTGGACATTTGATAATATAATGTATAAAAATATAGAATTTTAATACATAATATGCAATTAATAAATATTTGGATAACTGACCTTCATAAATTGTTCCATGGCTTTTGAAGCAAGTGAGTTGGAGCGAAATAGAGTATTTGGATCAGCTAGACAAAACACACACACACACACACACAAAGTATGCGCATATTATAAAAAATGGGCATAAGTGTGATTATATGTTATCAAATGCAACACTTTTCCATTTTGCAAAAAAATGTTGTCGTGTTTTATGAAAGAGGATCCTTAATAGGAGCAAGGGCTTTTATTCACACAAGGCTAATGATTCCGGATTTACACAAGCATCTAGTATGCCACTGAAGATTCTGACTTAGGGCTACGATGGCTCTGTAGCCTTCAGCAATTTAAAAAACCTATGATGTAGGTGTGCAATAAAATGAATCGTACTGCAATTTGTTACCAATATACTCCTGCGGCGTTGCCATGGAAACTTTGCCAAGATGCTCATTATCTCAAACTAGGCAAACAGCACACAAATACCAGAGCCCAACTCTGTGTGAACTATACATGGTCATGTGATGCGGAGGCAGAAGCATGACTAATACAGACTGGAGAGGGTGTCATTGGCAGGGATGTTTGAACATTTTAGAGCTGGTGAGTTTGGTCTTCCATCAGACTGCGACAGTAGCACATAGTGTTCTGAAAATCAATTTCTAGGTAAACAGCAATAACCTTCCAAAGGCTTTGGAAGAACAAGTTGGAGTAGGCGTGTACCAACATCAATACTGACATCAAGATAGGTATAATTTTGTCAGCCCGAGTAAAAAAAGTCATTAAGCAAGTTTAGCTCGGTGGAGTGTGTACATTTTTATTGTGAGCTAGCAATATAACTAATCTATAGATCACCCTTTTCTCTAACATCGCCACAAAAGAGCTACTAATTAATTGCCTCGTGTGTGTATATGAATGGACAGACACATTTGCTATTAAAGTCTCCAGATCAACTTGGAACAACGGAATTTACGCTTTAAAAATGCTTTGGCAGTGGTGTTCGTATTTCATAATTGCCGAATCACTCAGACAGATCATCCAATCATCATGAAGAAGCTCAGGTTCCAGTCCAGCTGAGACCAGCGCACTGTCCATAGACTCTCAGAGACGGTGAGCATCCAATAGGCGGGACAAAGCCGAGCATTTATCCAATGACTGAGTTTAGTTATAGTGGAACAACCCACTCTATGCTTCCCTGTTAACTTCTTCTTTGGAGCGTGTCGACTCTCTCCCCCACCATTCAATATTTGGCCTTTCATTTCTATTATGTTATTATTATTATTGGAAATAATGTTAAAATATATTATATTATTTTTAGGACTGTCAAAATAACAAGTTAACTCATGATTATTCACACAAAAAAAATCGCATTAATCATGTGTATACGCAGATTAATCACACACTTTTTTTTGACCGAGCATGCTTTATTGTCTTAATCACAGATGGTTACCTGAAGGGTAGCAAGGGTCTTTATAAGCTCAGTGACCAGGTCAATGCATATGTCAGTGCAAAAATGAGTAAGGAGACTCAAACTGGTGTGCTCTCTGACAAATTTCACTTAAAAATACACCCTGACAGGACTTTAGACAAAACTGTTACCAAGTTTGGGGGGAAAATGATGGATATTCAATTAAAACCTTACCTGCCTGACATTCTGATAATAACTTTGCATTTTTGTCTGAAGTCAATTTTAATTTTACAATTGCGTAAAACCCTTTGATTAATCATGATTATTTCAAATTCAATAGTGTGATTAATCTAATTTAAAAAATAATAATTTTCTGCAATACCAGTGGTAAATAATTTTAGTGCGTTATTACCCGGTCACAGCCTCAGGCGAAATGGTAATAATAATTAGCATGCTAATTTACACACCCCGTTTCCATAGGTGTTGAGAAATATTGTTAGATGAAAATATAAACAGAATACAATGATTTGCAACTCATTTTCAACCCATATTCAGTTGAATATGCTACAAAGACAAGATATTTGATGTTCAAACTGATAAACATTTTTTTTTACAAATAATAATTAAATTTAGAATTTGATGCCAGCAACACGTGACAAAGAAGTTGGGAAAGGTGGCAATAAATACTGATAAAGTTGAGGAATGCTCCTCAAACACTTATTTGGAACAACCCTCAGGTGTGCAGGCTAATTGGGAACAGGTGGGTGCCATGATTGGGTATAAAAGCAGCTTCCCAAAAAATGCTCAGTCTTTCACAAGAAAGGATGGGGCGAGGTACACCCCTTTGTCCACAACTGCGTGAGCAAATAGTCAAACCGTTTAAGAACAACGTTTTTCAAAGTGCAATTGCAAGAAATTTAGGGATTTCAAAATTTAAGGTCCATAATATCATCAAAAGGTTCAGAGAATCTGGAGAAATCACTCCACGTAAGCGGCATGGCCGGAAACCAACATTGAATGATCGTGACCTTTGATCCCTCAGACGGCACTGTATCAAAAACCGACATCAATCTCTAAAGGATATCACCACATGGTGAACACTTCAGAAAACCACTGTCACTAAATACAGTTCGTCACTACATCTGTAAGTGCAAGTTAAAGCTCTACTATGCAAAGCAAAAGCCATTTATCAACAACATCCAGATACGCCGCCGGCTTTTCTGGGCCCGAGATCATCTAAGATGGACTGATGCGAAGTGGAAAAGTGTTCTGTGGTCTGAGGAATCCACATTTTAAATTGTTTTTGGAAATATTCAACATCGTGTTATCCGGACCAAAGGGGAAGCGAACCATCCAGACTGTTATCGACACAAAGTTCAAAAGTGATGGTATGGGGGTGCATTAGTGCCCAAGGCATGGGTAACTTGCACATCTGTGAAGGCGCCATTAATGCTGAAAGGTACGTACAGGTTTTAGAACAACATATGCTGCCATCTAAGCGCCGTCTTTTTCATGGACACCCCTGCTTATTTCAGCAAGACAATGCCAAGCCACATTCAGCACGTGTTACAACAGCGTGGCTTCGTAAAAAAAGAGTGCGGGTACTTTCCTGGCCCGCCTGCAGTCCAGACATGTCTCCCATCGAAAATGTGTGGCGCATTATGAAGCGTAAAATACTACAACAAGACCCTGGATTGTTGAACAACTTAAGCTGTACATCAAGCAAGAATGGTAAAGAATTCCACTTTCAAAGCTTCAACAATTAGTTTCCTCAGTTCCCAAACGTTTATTGAGTGTTGTTAAAAGAAAATGTGATGTAACACAGTGGTGAACATGCCCTTTCCCAACTACTTTGGCATGTGTTACAGCCATGAAATTCTAAGTTAATTGTTATTTGCAAAAAAAAAAAAAAGTTTATAAGTTAGCAACATCAAATATCTTGTCTTTGTAGTGCATTCAATTGAACATGGGTTGAAAAGGATTTGTCAATCATTGTATTCCGTTTATATTTACATCTAACAATTTCCCAACTCATATGGAAATCGGGTTTGTATTTTAATGTTTCGGTTTTCTGTTTGCTTACCTCGTCTTTCAGTTTTTGGCTAAGATTTGTCATTTCGTTGCATCCCTAGCATTGAAGTGACTGTTACCCCATAACAACTGTTATATAAAACCATGAATAAACAACAAATCAATTTGACTAGAGTCTTGAGTGTGGCAAATATAACGAGTAAACTGACTCATGTAGTTATAAGTACTAAACAAATAAAAGTAATTGTTCTAGTCACACTATGTAACACTACACTATTATACACAATATTACAGCTCATCTCACGTAAGCATTCTATTTATAGTCATATAGCAAGGCTCTACCTGTGCATATATTCCAAAGACATATCTTTCGGTCACATGTAACTCTGGAAAGGCCTCAGTCAAATATTTCATTGGCAGCCCAGACTTTGTCACACTGTTATGATGTCACAATATTTCCTATTGATAAGGCCAGTGAAGTTCAACATTGTTTTTCCATCTTACTTGTGATGTTGACCTCCCGGGTGTTTAGATAATCCAAAAAGGGAACCACCAGGCCTTGACCCAAATAGATCTTCACCAAAGTCATGGCCACGTCTTGTCTGCTCTCAACGGTGGTCACCTCCTCTAGCAAGGTCAGTGCGCTGCTGTCCTCCACCTAGTGAGCAGAACGCATTCCTTACTGAATTTGGACTTTTTTTTTCAAGGGAAATAGAAAAATCTCACGACATGAGTATTTATGGCACAAGTAAGCAGTTCAATATCTGCTTTGAAAAGAAGCTGCTGACCTCAGCAGGGGAGATGACCGACTCAACCAAAAGGTCAATGAGGGGCTGATAGTACAGCGAAGGCAAAATTTGATCCTCGACCAAACGCACCTTCAGACGCAGTGCTCCCAGCTTGCCACTAGATACAACAAAAAAATGAAGAAAACTACAAAAACAAGACTGATATGTAAATCGTGTAAATATTACAAGATAACACAGAAGGGTATTTGAAATCTCTGACAAAGATATTATTAATGCAGTGGCAAGTATTTTCTGGCCAACAAAAATTATATAGGACCATACAAAATAATGACACACAGCTCACGTTTCACTATCTTACTCTATACTGAGTTACTTTGCACAATTATTCCATTTTAGCGTATAAAGGAAAATTATGGGAAAACAAATGTTTGTCGTCAGCTCTATTTTGTAGCAATTCTGTCAAATTACAACAACACAAAAAACAGAGTTGTTCCGATACAACTTTTTCACTTCTGATTTTCTGGCAGTTTAGTCACAGATGACCATGCTAATTTACGCTCTTGTGTCAGACACTTTTTTCGATTTGATGTTCAATTTTTATTTTTATTTTATGTATTTTTTGTAATGGTACTTAAATTATTATTAATAGTTTGTTTTTTTATTCAAATAGATTTGTCATCGTATTTTAGTCAATTATTTGTAATATCTTTTCAGTTTTGATGAGTGTTGTAATTATACAATGCACTTATTTAATTATAATTTGCACATTTTAACTTGATGTGTTGTTGATACGGTACATTCAGGTTTGTTGACAACGCTTAGCATGGCTGTACAATCCAATTCTTGAGTGACAGTCCCTGTTGCACTTTGCACAAACATGTGTAGAGACTTTGTCCCGCTCCTGCTGTGCAATGGTATTTGCAGTTTGTTTCCTCCTGTCTCTCTTTTCCTCTGCGAGCTGGCCTCTCCTCAAATCAGCCTCTGCAATACCCCGTCCAACCGTTTGACGCCAGACATTTCGGTTCTCCACTTGTGTCTCCCAGGTGTCTAGAGGAATATTACACGCCTTCAGATCTCTCTTGCATGCGTTCTTGAACCGGAGGGAGGGACGACCAACAAGTCTGGAACCAGCAGCCAGTTGTCTTTTTCACTTCTGATATAATACCGATATTGGATCGTTGAGCATTGGCTGATAATGACATTGATCCAATTAAATACATGCACGAATCATGCATACCTATATTATTTTTACAGTGTAGAATTTTCGAAAAAGCTTGATCAAGTGGAATTACTTAAACAGAGAACAATGGCATGTATGAAAATGATTAACCTTATAAAAGACTTATGCCATCTTAAAGGGGTAATATATGTTTTTATTTCTTCAATAACATGTAATGGTGGTTTTTTGATCATAATGTTGCATAAATTATATTTTACTGACCGTTTTCAAGCCACTTTCTGACCGTCTACTCAGAATGTGCCGTTTTGTGAGCCATCCTATTTACGTGCCTCCACTTTAACAGCGTCTTCTCCCCGTCATCCATGTTGTAGTTTTCAGCCCTTCCATAGCGAGTCTACTGACAGATTAATTTAGTACTTTACTCTGCTTTGTATTAGAAATGGCAACAGCAAAGGATGCATGTTCATGTATGGGCCAGTCTTCCCCACAACAATACTATAGCGAAAAAGAAGGAGCGTATTGACTACACCATGGACTAGAATGGCGGATTCGCGCAAGCACTTTGGGTAATAGCCTTCTGGCGATATCCAGTGACGTCCCAGGACACAAATCAAATTCCAAACATCTCGTTTCGAGTAAGTATCAAGGAAGGCAAATTTTTTTAGATCCATCCACCCATCTATCCATTTTCTACCGCTTGGCCTTTTTGGGGTCACGGGGGATGCTGGAGCCTATCTCAGCTGCATTGGGGCGGTAGGCGGGGTACACCCTGGACAAGTCGCCACCTCATCACCGGGTCACTTAGGCAGATCCCAAAAACACAAAACAGGTACGAAAGGTTAAGGAAAGTTTGCTCCGCAAAATAAGTCCCCTTTAAGTTGAAGAAGATTGGTAATTGGGTTTTTGACGACACCTGGTGTCCAGAATGATTCATTAAGTTAACGCAGAAAATTCCTGCTTGTTACTGGATATTTTCTAATACGCTTCTCCCTTGTAGACTTTTTGTGTCCGTAAGTAATATGCAACTATAATTTTTTTATACTTGTTTATTATGAAATAATTCATGTTTTAGACTGCCTAATTGTTCAATTAAGGACACTTATTATGTATATGTCTAGCTTGTGTGTGCTTAGCTATTGTGTAGCTCCTAACTCCTAGTAGCTCATAGCCTACCATGTTTACCTTTTTATAAATTATTTGACTAAAATACAAGGAAATACCAACCTTGTGAGCTTATTGGAAACATTTAGCTGTTGCACAAATACTGGGGACTGTATTAGAGCCATTGCATTGGCGATTTTAGATGCATGGTGATTTATTAAAATACTTGTTTTTTCCGATATTGGCTATACTGAGCTTAAAAATTCTAGCATTCATAAAAAATAACACTGATCAAACAAGCAAAAGCATAATCCTCACCCCGCATCCACCTCATTGTTTCCCAAGGGTAGCAAACGAAACCAGCTGTCTAATAGAGGCGTCTTATGCAAACAAGCAAAAGGGATTTCAACCTGCAGACCAAAAACACTTATCAGACTTACTATGATTGAGATGTATGACATAATTAACATATCCTCACCTTTCCCAGGAAATCATTTTTGCCCACCATGTCCCAGTCCCACACCTCCACAACGACAGTACCTTCCTCACTGAGCTCCCGAGGATCCAAGTCCAGCTCCAGGGTCTCTCCCCAATGCGGAAAACGAGTCTTCTTGATAATCTGAAATCCAGAGGGTGAGTGAGATTTGACCTCCCTTTCATTTCTACTGCACATAAAGAGCTCACCGAGGTCTCCGCACTGTAGTTGTTGTAAATAACTTTTGCGAATGGATCTGAAGTTCCAGAAATATCCCTGGGAGCCAGGTCTCTGTGATGTTACATGACCAAAAGACAGACAGGTTTATTGCGGCAAACACACTATTACCAGTTCCAAACACATGCAGAAAAAAAGCAAACAGTTCACTTGGCCTTATTCTTTCACACACATTTCTATTCCCTTGGACACGATTGAAAAACACTTTGTCAAGCCCTGAGTGATGTGCTCATTAGCACAGTGCCTCAGAGGGCGAGTGTGGACGAGATCCACAGATGGGGCAGGGAGAGGTGTGATTGTGGTTGGATGAATTAAGAGGGGAGAATAGCCTTCATGATGATGATGAGATTTTAGCACACAAAGGACACTCACAGAAATAAGGCCATAATAAAAAAATATATACCTATAGAATGTGAGTTATTTGAGTCTATGTAACCTAGTGTCATTCATCTGTGCGGCCCGGGGCTATTAAACTGACGGCCCAGGAGCCAAATCCGGCCTCGGAATGACACCATACCGGCCCCTGAGTTCAGTTCAAAATGTGGTTGACCTACACTTTTGCATCAAATTCCTAAACACATTAGTGTTCTTGTTCTATAGAAATCATGGACAACTAAGCACATTAGCAGGTCCTTACACTGACATTTTAACCCTGCTAGCAAACATGGTCTATGTTTGCTATGTTCTATGTCCAAACTTGTGATATACATAAATGAGGCACTCCTCAAGGCACCACTTTAAGTCCTCTCCTTTTTTTTGGCAATTACAATTATTTTTCATAATAAGCTATTTCACAATAGCTTGTTTACTTCAGATGCAATCAGGAACTTTTCTTCAACTGTTTTAGTTTTACTAGTAGTGTTCCTCAAGGTTCCGCGAGTTCACAGTTTAGTTGAATATGGTGGTCCCCAAAACAATTTAGTTGAATAATTCTTGTTTAGCCCTTCAATGAGAGAAAATATTTCATACTACTTGTATACCTGGCTTCAATGACTTCACATCGCAGGACAATCTTCTCTGTGTGCTTCAACAGATGAAGACTCAGGTGAATCTCCCCCTGCACTTCTTCATCAGGATCAACCTTTGTCAGGTTTATCCAACTGTCCAGCCCTAAGAAACATTTAGTTAACAGGCAAATACAAGTAATTTTAAACTGTATGACAAAAAAAAACAAGGTGAATAATTGTCTTGTAGCGCTGTAAATACTATTAACTCGGGCAACATAATGTCCAGAATAACAAACGCATTGGTACCTCAATTTACGAGTAATTTGAGATACAAGCTGTCTCTCGGTTTATTATTATGCTTTAAGTTGCGAGCATAATTTAAGTTACGAGTCCAACCCGCCACTTGGATGAAGTAGTATATGTCACAAGGTTGTGCCGTTTCTGCAATACGAGTAATATATTGTTGCATGTTGCTGTTTCTGCTTCGTTTACACAAGAAGCAAACCTAAGTTTTGATTAGACAGTTTGAGCCCCGCTCAGAGATCGAAACAATCCTGCCCTCTAACCACCAGAAACTAACAAAGTCAGTGCAAAAGAGAAGAAGCGGATGACCGAATCAGCGAAACAAGCCAATAAAAATATGTTCTACCAGTTAGCAGCCTACTCTCTTTAAAACAAAACAAGACAGTGTCATAATAGTGTTATTGTTGATTCTTTTAAAGCCCCACTTAAGAACTTTCAGTTTTAGTTGATTTTTGGCAGCGCGGAATTGTTTTGCTAAAAAAAGACCACATTTCTCATGGTGACAAGCGCATATAGCGTCATACTGACATGATGTCCGTTATAATATTGGCACAAATATTACGTCCCTAATGGCTATGATGATGTTAAATAGCAGACACAATTGAAGGAAGTAGTCGTGAAACTATCAAGCTGGTGGCTATTTATTGCTACCACGCAAATTTCCGATAGCTAACAATAGCATTATCAATTTGATCTCAGCATCAAAAATATCTTACTAGTCCAGCAGGAACAGAGCCAAAGCGGCCTCGGTCTGAAATTCCTCATCTTTGGCCTCACGCCAGCAAGTGAAAGCCGGGGCAATATTTATACTGACTGTCCTTTTATCCAGGTAAGCTCAATTTTTCTTTATTTGTCTCCGTAAACAAAACTTTTCGTTTCTTTGGTTGTTTTGGAGCTTTTTCCATGATAGCAGTAATTGCACGTAGGCGTTCTTCTTCTTCTTTTTGTTTTCTGGCGGCACATAGGCGTTCGCATTGACTTCCGTCTTTTAACGAATGGTGAAAGAGAAAGTGACAAATGCCGTAAAGCAAGTCAGCACATTTGTAGGTTTTTTTGTGGCAAGGTTCCTGCCACCCTCCTCCTCAAGTGCCAGCAAAAGTGATACAGAGGCCCTCAGGCCAAGACAGAGGTGTCATTGAACTAGTTGTAAGTCCATGTATCGTCCCAAAAGTTATGAAAATATTTTATGAAGGTTGAAAAAGTACTTAGTACTGCTTTAAAGGGTAAGAACATGGCATTGATCATGATATGTGTGCACTTGAGCATTTGTCCCACCCTGTGACTTGAAAGGTCTTTGAAACTGGGTCCACAAATCCCAAATAGGTGAGAGAGTTAGGTGCAGCAGCACCGCTAGGCAATAAGCTAAAAGCTCCAGGATATCAGCTCATTGCCCAATGTGTCAAAAACTGACGTTTACACAAATTGCGTTTGCACAGCCAAACCAGCTGCATGCCCCCATTACACACAACCATCAAGAGTGTTTTTTTTAGGTTTGCAAAACAAGGACGAGTTTTTGCAAGAAATAACATTCCCAGAGTCATGGCTTAAAAAAGGCACAGACTTTAGCTCCATGTTCATGTCCCTCTAACCTCTGACAGGCTATGCTCTGCTCACCCTTTCGTGTACAGATGTCTTACCTTTAGCTTGAGATCCAATGGCTTCTTTGGTCAGTGAAATCTTTCCAATAACATCATCATGGCTGTAGAAGAAGATGAGGCTTGATCAGATACCAAATGAAATCAAATTAAGAGGCAGGAGGCTGTTTAGAACTTATTGCGTTGACATTAAGGGGTTTTAACCAGTAAGTGTCTGCCTTTGTGTTTATTCTAAGCATTCTTTCCAAAACATATAACTGTACATGAGACTTTAACCCGACGAGCCAAGTCAACCAAACACTGAAGTCTTAAAGGAACCAAATGAGATACCATCAGTCTACAGAAATGATACAGAAGGACTGTTGCTGATCATTTTGACGAAATAACCTCACCCTATAGTATCCTCGTCCATGACATGGAAGGAGAGAGAATGGAAACCCATTGGGAGATGCAGCGTGTACTCTTCACCCCAAAAAGGATTAAGATTTTTCCACACAGTAGCAGTCCTGAAAAGAGAGATTACACATGCTTGCCAGCAAGTACATTTACAAACACATCACAGTATGCTTGTGCCACTATGCACACATGACTGTATATTAAGTTACAGTCGTACTGTTTTTTGTAAACCCCACTTTTCGTTTGATACGATTTTGGTAAAAATGTTTGCTAAAACTTTTACCCGGTTACCATACACCGTCTCGGTTATTGTACCGCCTATCATTGCGTGTAACAACTCTCCAATCCCTCATTCCCCCTCCTTATCCTTCTCATCTTTGCCAACAATCAAGTGATGTTCAATGTTCATGTATCCATTTTTTATTTGTGATTTATATGTATTTCCCATTGTTTCCTGCATTTAAATCTACTGTTTTGTTTAAATTAAATATGTTTTTAATTTGCAATATTTCTTATGAGAAATAGAGATGGGCCATATGGCCTAAAATCTATATCACGATACGCCGTTATAATGGTTGAGGAGGAGACCCTGCCCCAAGTGGAGGAGTTCAAGTACCTAGGAGTCTTGTTCACGAGTGGGGGAAGAGTGGATCGTGAGATCGACAGGCTTCTTCAGTAATGTGGACGTTGTATCGATCCGTTGTGGTGAAGAAGGAGCATAGCCGGAAGACAAAGCTCTCAATTTACCGGTCGATCTACGTTCCTATCCTCACCTATGGTCCTGAGCTTTGGGTCATGACCGAAAGGATAAGATCACGGGTACAAGCGGCCGAAATGAGTTTCCTCTGCCGGGTGGCGGGGCTCTCCCTTAGAGATAGGGTGAGAAGCTCTGCCATCCGGGGGGAACTCAAAGTAAAGCCGCTGCTCCTCCACATCGAGAGCAGAAAGATGAGGTGGTTCGGGCATCTGGTCCGGATGCCACCCGAACGCCTTCCTAGGGAGGTGTTTAGACCACGTCCAACTGGTAGGAGGCCACGGGGAAGACCCTTGACACGTTGGGAAGACTATGTCTCCCGGCTGGCCTGGGAACGCCTCGGGATCCCCCAGGAAGAGCTAGACGAAGTGGCTGGGGAGAGGGAAGTCTGGGCTTCCCTGCTTAGGCTGCTGCCCCCGCGACCCGACCTCGGATAAGCGGAAGATGATGGATGACTGGATGGCCGCTATAATGTATATTGCAGCCTCCTGTCATAACGATATTTACCACAATATATTATTTTGTGTGTAAATTATATTAGAACCATTTCAAAATGGGTGACAAAGGCTCCTAATTTGGCTGCAAACATATGCGGTAAAATATTGTCATTTTCAGTTGTATTATTTTGTCAAAATTAATATTCATCTACTTGCTAATTTACTGTTAATATCTGGATTATTTTTGGTTGTAACAATGTTAGTTATATCTACGCTTCTATTAAAATGCAATAAGCACTTATTCTTCTGTTGTTTGGATACTTTGCCTTAGTTTTGGCCGATACTACACATTTGGATATCGATCCAATACCAAGTACAGACAGAGGCAGTATTGGTTATACTAATGTTGATATTGACACTAAAAAATTTCAAGTTCATTGAATGATTTATGGCCCTGCGATGGGATTGCGACTGGTCCAGGGTGTACGCCGCCTTCCGCCCGAATGCAGCTGAGATAGGCCCTGCGACCCCAAAAGGGACAAGCGGTAGAAAATGGATGGATAGATAAATTATTTATTTTTTTATCAGAATTATAATCAGACAAAAACAGGAAGGTGGTACAACAATATCAATTAACAATTAAAAATTATTTTTTACAATAGCCTCTGATTCAAATCATTTAGTTTTTGCCCTTAAAGTCCTCCTTTGTCTAGGGATGTATTCCCTGAGTTTTGTAAACAATAACAACAACAACAAAAATAGTTTTGTTGATAACAAACAATATCGATCTAATCACCGTAGTATGATACTATACTTGGTATGTTACTGTTTATATTTGCATCGATCGGCCCACCTCTGTTTACATTCCAGAGTTCTATCTTAGCGGTTACCATGAACAGATATTTACAAAATCAGCTGAAAATTTTTCATGAAAATGTATCATGTGATGAAATTTATGTATACAAGTTTACACATATATCAAATTTTTGCACACTTTTGGATTATAGACAAAAATAGGCCTACAAATGGATTAACCAGAATTCAAAATATAAAAATGTTGAAATACATAAGATCGTGTATTGTACCTTTGAAAAGACTCGTCTGTCGTAAATTGGTGTGAGAGGAGCCGAGTCGGAGGTGGGAGGCTTTGATAGTTGATTTGAGGCTACATTTGTGACGATGTTTGACTTCAGCTTGAAGGCAGATCCCAGTGAAAAATTACTTCTCCGTAAACTCACTTTACTTAGATGCCTTGCCGATTTCGCGAGGTCAAAGAGTGCCACCTTTCCCCGAGATCCATAGTTCACAATGTCCTTGCAATATAAGCACTGAGCACGTCCCGGTTCATCGCACTTTGCAATGAAATGGCTGATCAGTTCATCTACTTCTACGATATTGTTGTTAATCTTCACCTTCAATTTGATGGATATATCGAGCCATGCCCAGTTCCACTCGTTTCTCACGCCCTTATCGATATATTTCGCTAATAAAGCATTCCTATCTTGAATAAGCTTAACCATGTCTGAAACTGTTTTGTCAATAAAGAAATGTGTTAATTGAGAGCTACTGTGTTTTCATTCCAGATTAGTCGCCGATAAACACAGCTAATATAAACAGAATATGAGTTCAGAAACGCTCACAATAATTGAGGATCAGAGACTAGATATTGTCGGCAAACGACGCGTGCAGACGCCTATAACGGGCAATGTCATTGGTTGATGTCGTCAGCTGATAGTAGAGCTAGCCAATAGGGTGCCTTCACACATTGGCATTATATTATATAAAAGACCCTGGTTGAGCCAAAATCGGCGGAATACCGCGGATCCGCGAAATTCCCATCCCTGCATGAATTGATTTACGTGGACCCTGACAAGTTGAAAAACTTATTCGGGTGTTACCATTTAGTGGTCAGTTGTACGGAATATGTACTGTACTGTGCAATCTACTAATAAAAGTTTCAATCAATCAGCATATCATCTTACGATGTATAGTGTAGCGTGTTGAGCTTTTCCTTGATATTTGTGAGAAACGTATTTTATTTGCCGCCATGGAGGTGAAGATTGCTGACTTAAAAGTGGCTTTTCACTAAAAAGGGATGTTAGCCGCTAGCTCTCTAGCGAAGACTTTGCAGCCTTGTCCACACTCCAGGTCAATTTAGATTTGTATTTACATTATGTGACCTGTATCGGATTTGATAATGTCAATGTGAACAGTGCAATCACGATCTTTTTCATCATATCATTTGCTTTATATGCGATTATGCACATATTTTCTTTAAAGACTAAAATATTGTTGTACAAACATTTAAAAATATATCTGTTATTATCAATTAGTATACATTTTTTCTTAAATTGTGTTGATCTATTTTATAATTGTTTTTTCTTTTTGTACTTCATTGAGAAGCTTTCAAGTCGTATAGACTTCTCCAATCCTTAGACTTAGACAAACTTTATTGATCCACAAGGGAAATTGTTCCTGTTACTGACTTTTACTTAATTTAAAACGCCGCTGGCTTCTCTGGGCCTGAGATCATCTAAGATGGACTGATGCAAAGTGGAAAAGTGTTATGTGGTCTGACGAGTCCACATTTCAAATTGTTTTTGGAAATACTCGACATTGTGTCATCCGGACCAAAGGGGAAGCGAACCATCCAGATTGTTATCGACGCATAGTTCAAAAGTCAGCATCTGTGATGGAATGGGGGTGCATTAGTGCCCAAGGCATGGGTAACTTACACATCTGTGAAGGCACCATTAATGCTGAAAGGTACATACAGGTTTTGGAACAACATATGCTGCCATCCAAGCGCCGTCTTTTTCATGGACACCCCTGCTTATTTCAGCAAGACAATGCCAAAGCACATTCAGCACGTGTTACAACAGCATGGCTTCGTAAAAAAAGAGTGCGGGTACTTTCCTGGCCCGCCTGCGGTCCAGACCTGTCTCCCATCGAAAATGTGTGGCGCATTATGAAGCGTAAAATTCGACAGCGGAGACCCTGGACTGTTGAACGACTGAAGCATAAAAGAAAAATGGCAAAGAATTCCACTTTCAAAGTTTCAACAATTAGCTTCCTCAGTTCCCAAACGTTTATTGGGTGTTAAAAGAAAAGGTGATGTAACACAGTGGTGAACATGCCCTTTCCCAACTACTTTGGCACGTGTTGCAGCCATGAAATTCTAAGTTAATTATTATTTGCAAATAAAGTTTATGAGTTCGAACATCAAATATCTTGTCTTTGTAGTGCATTCAATTGAATATGGGTTGAAAAGGATTTGCAAATCATTGTATTCTGTTTTTATTTACCTCTAACACAATTTCCCAACTCATATGGAAACGGGGTTTTTAAATAGTTATGAAAATAATTAAAAAGCCTTGAAATGAGAAGGTGTGTCCAAACTTTTGGCCTGTACTGTGTATATACCCTATTATTTGTGCACTCTTGAATAGTGATGCATCGCTAAAAAAGAATTGGATCACGAACAACACTGCCGATGGATATATCCATCCATTCATACATTATATTACCATAATTGGTTTTAACATTTCGGCCGCTTGTACCCGTGATCTTATCCTTTCGGTCATGACCCAAAGCTCATGACCATAGGTGAGGATGGGAACGTAGATCGACCGGTAAATTGAGAGCTTTGCCTTCCGGCTCAGCTCCTTCTTCACCACAACGGATCGATACAACGTCCGCATTCCTGAAGACCCTTAGAGATAGGGTGAGAAGCTCTGCCATCCGGGAGGAGCTCAACGTAAAGCCGCTGCTCCTCCACATCGAGAGGAGCCAGATGAGGTGGTTCGGGCATCTGGTCAGGATGCCACCCGAACGCCTCCCTAGGGATGTGTTTAAGGCACGTCCAGCTGGTAGGAGGCCACGGGGAAGACCCAGGACACGTTGGAAAGACTATGTCTCCCGGCTGGCCTGGGAACGCCTCGGGATCCCCCGGGAAGAGCTAGACGAAGTGGCTGGAGATAGGGAAGTCTGGGCTTCCCTGCTTAGGCTGCTGCCCCCGCGACCCGACCTCGGATAAGCGGAAGATGATGGATGGATGGATGGATGGTTTTAACATACAAAACCCTTATTTTTATGGTGGGGCAGCTTTTGTTTTGCTGTGGCGGGCCGCCACAATCAATTACATATAGAGAAAACCCAGGAACGATAACATAAAATGATCGGTTGTGACAAAAAAAAATCCGAATTGGACACCATACCTTGCAGTGTGAACGTAGCTTAAAATGCGTTGAGAACGCGTTCGTTTCATGCAGTCAAATTTGTCGGACACAGCGAGAAAGTGCATTATCACGCTATAACGATAGTATCAAAACTTTTTCGTTGGCCAAACTTACATACTTTGCCCTTTGAGACACCCGTGATTTAGGGCTATATAAGTAAACTTTGATTGATTGATATCGTATATTGTCTATATCTTTTAAATTGGTTCATTTTTTGGTCAAACCTTTGAGAATGGATTACTAATAAAAACCTAGGTATTTTAGAATAAAAATAATTATACAGTTTAGGAACCTGTAATAATAAGGAAACCAAATGTCGCATTGTAAGATTTTGTCATGCTCCGGGCACTCCGGCTTCCTCCCACCTCTGCTAAGACATGCACCTGGGGATAGGTTGATTGGCAACACTAAATTGGCCCTTAGTGTGTGAATGTGAGTGTGAATGTTGTCTGTCTGTCTGTGTTGGCCCTGCGATGAGGTGGTGACTTGTCCAGGGTGTACACCGCCTTCCACCTATGCAGCTGAGATAGGCTCCAGCGACCCCGAGAGGGAAAAGCGGTAGGAAATGGATGGATGGATGGATGGAGTGCAGTAATAATCAGAAAACTATTTCCTACAATAAATGTGTAATGTTGTAAGACAGAGATAGATTGCACCACAACGCCATTGTAACACTTTCTCAATGTCTCCCAGTTGGAACAATTAGTACTGAGTTTATGTGTTCATGTTGACTCCCACTGCATGTTCTGCATAGTGAGAACATTTTTTGGAGACGGGAAAAAATTGCGTGATTCCTTTAACTCCACTACAGTAGCTGCATGCAACTATTGATGCATCCTCTCCATGGTTACCTACGGTCTAAAGGCCAGACCAGTATCAGGTTCTCAGTGCATAAGGGACCACACTGTACACTGCATGGCTTACAAGTGTACAGGATAGCAAGGGGGATTTGTAATATTTCAATACTACAGGAGATTTATGAAACTTACCTGGCCACAACTTCATTGTCAACTTTTACGATGCAGTATGGATCACTGGTTCCAGACCTTAAGATGACAAGAAAATTATGTTTTGCTTTTGGGTGTATTTATGTCTCATTATCCTTATTTAGCATTCCTTTGTTCCCTCCGAATGACAAAGCAATTCTTATGAGCATTTATTGGACAGGAATAAAATTACATCTCCACAAAATCACTACACATGAAATATCATGCTCACTATAAGTCTTGACTTTCTACCTTGTTTATTCCTCTAAGACAGTGGTTCTCAAATGGGGGTATGCGTACCCCTGGGGGTACTTGAAGGTATGCCAAGGGGTACGTGAGATTTTTTTTAAATATTCTAAAAATAGCAACAATTCAAAAATCATTTATAAATATATTTATTGAATAATACTTCAACAAAATATGAATATAGTTCATAAACTGTGAAAAAATGCAACAATGCAATATTCAGTGCTCACAGCTAGATTTTTGTGTGGACATGTTCCATAAATATTGATGTTAAAGATTTCTTTTTTTTGTGAAGAAATGTTTAGAATTAGGCTTCACGGTGGCAGAGGGGTTAGTGCGTCCGCCTCACAATACGAAGGTCCTGCAGTCCTGGGTTAAATCCCGGGCTCGGGATCTTTCTGTGTGGAGTTTGCATGTTCTCTCCGTGAATGCGTGGGTTCCCTCCGGGTACTCCGGCTTCCTCCCACTTCCAAAGACATGCACCTGGGGATAGGTTGATTGGCAACACTAAATTGGCCCTAGTGTGCGAATATGAGAGTGAATGTTTTCTGTCTATCTGTGTTGGCCCTGCGATGAGGTGGCGACTTGTCCAGGGTGTACGCCGCCTTCCGCCCGTCCCCAAAAGGGAATAAGCGGTAGTAAATGGATGGATGGAATCCAGAAGGATCTCTATTACAATCCCCAAAGAGGGCACTTTAAGTTGATGATTACTTCTATGTGTAGAAATGTGTATTTATAATTGAATCACTTGTTTATTTTTCAACAAGTTTTTAGTTATTTTTATATATTTTGTTCCAAATAGTTCAAGAAAGACCACTACAAATGAGCAATATTTTGCACTGTTATACAATTTAATAAATCAGAAACTGATGACATAGTGCTGTATTTTACTTCTTTATCTCTTTTTTTCAACCAATAATACTTTGCTCTGATTAGGGGGAACTTGAATTTAAAAAAATTTCACAAGGGGTACATCACTGAAAAAAGGTTGAGAACCACTGCTCTAAGAGACAATATGCAATATTCTCACACATAAGTATACGTTTTTAAACAGAACTGGAAAAAAAAATGTCAATTAATTTTTAGTTCTACACCAAACCACCTGCTCCAGAGCCTACTATACATATTACTTACACGTCTTTGGCTGGGAGGTTTCTGCCCTCGACAATGCGAAAATATAAGGATGTGTTTTTGGCCATTTTTGCCAAAGATAAGAATCCAAATCTCCCATGCGCGTTGTCCTTATCAAAATGTTATCTTCTGACTGGTCTTCATCTCGCTGCACCTTGATAGCTTGTCACACGCACACACACACGCACGCACGCCCTACCGGCAGCGCGGGAGTGCGGTCTTAAAACTGCCCGATTTTGTATTTTTTTTTTTTTTTTTGTTCTTTACCTTTTCTGCCACCAAATAAATACAAACATATTAGCGCCCGTGCTTCAAATGCCGTTGTAGTACTATTTTTTTTTCCTTCAATTTACACCTATGGTGTATAAAATGCATTCTTGTGCCACCTAGCGAATTTAGACAGCCACTGCATGCTCGTATTGACTTCACAGGCAGGCATCTGCCAGGGCAGCTAAAGCGGCACGATGTGGTCCTTTTTGATGAGCCGGGTCGAGAGTTTAGAAACCCGAGCTGCGTCCCAATTCAGGATCTGCATCAGGGGTAGGGAACCTATGGCTCTTCTACAGGGGCGCTCACACTTTTTCTGCAGGCGAGCTACTTTTCAATTGACCAAGTCGAGGAGATCTACCTCATTCCTATTTATAATTTATATTTATTTATTTATGAAAGAGACCTCAATCCAACCCACTTCTCCAAAGTTGGCTGGCTCAGGGTGGAGGACAGAGTAAAACAACTTGCACTGAGCCTAGTCTATAAAATCCGCTACACCTCCCTGATACCGAAGTACATGTCCAACTACTTACTTAACGTAAATGACCGCCATAACCACAACACCAGGGGGAGCTCCACAAACCACGTTAAACCCAGATTTCGATCTAACAAAGGTCTTAACTCATTCTCTTTCTATGCCACATCAATGTGGAATGCACTCCCAACAGGTGCAAAAGTAAGTGCATCTCTATATTCCTTCAAAACCGCTCTAAAACAACACCTCCAGGCAACTTCAACACTTTACTAATACCCTCCTCCATTCACATCACATCTCCCCGGATTATAAACAACTCAAATGTACTTCTAATGTATTTACTTGTTCTTATGCTATCTGAACTCACTATGTTCTCTGCTGGCTGTACATATCCTACTAAGTAAGACCTACACTGTTTCAATGTCCACATTTCTCTGTTGATGCAATTGTTGATGACTGAAGTTCTGATATCAACCAAAGCTCCTCATCCCACCCCCCGGATTGTAAATAATGTAAATAATTCAATGTATATACTATGATGATTAACTTGTGTGATGACTGTATTATGTTGATAGTATATATTTGTACCATGAATTGATTAACGTGGACCCCGACTTAAACAAGTTGAAAAACTTATTCGGGTGTTACCATTTAGTGGTCAATTGTACGGAATATGTACTGTACTGTGCAATCTACTAATAAAAGTATCAATCAATCAATTGTTAAGAAGTTAATGGTGTTTAATGATAATACAAGCATGTTTAACACACATAGATTCCTTTCTTTCATGAAGACAAGAATATAAGTTGCTGTATTTAATTCTGATGACTTGCATTGATTGGAATTAGACAGTGGTGCTGATAACGTCCGCATTTTCAAATGGAGGAAAAAAAAAAGTCCTCCTTTCTGTCCAATACCACATGAAAGTGGTTGGATTTGGCATCTCATTTGTCCAACTTGCATACTCGTTTTTAAACACTTTGTTATGAGAGTAGCATATGTGTGTGGCCCTTTAATGTCTGGCAGGAGGTGAGTGACGTCAGTGAGTGTGCGGGTGGGCAAGCAAGTGAGAAAGCGGTCGCTGAGGGCGGGGGAGAAATACATTGGCATCAAACTCCGTAGCTTGCTAGCTTGTGCACGCTAGCTTTCTGAGACTCTTATTTTGTTAGCACAGGCAGGATGAAACAGGTCTTTTATGGTGAAGACAGGAACTGTGCGGTCGGTCTTTAGAGTTTTGACAGTAGGTACGGAGTCTCTAGAAATAAAATGTGTTTCTCTGCGTCCGCCCTGTTAGTGATTTTTTTTCTTAAATATGAGCTCGCAGCAGCCAGCGTCATCTCACAAGATCCTCGGGTGCCGAGAATGTCAAACAACTGACGAAAGTGAAGTCTTGGTATGATTGATGACTGCTCATTTTTATGTATATTTTTTAATGCCTGGCTTGAGATCGACTGTCACACCCTCCAACATCGACCAGTCGATCGCGATCGACGTAATGGGCACCCCTGCTCTACTAGAACAGTGTTTTTCAACCATTTTTGAGCCAAGGCAAATTTTTTGCGTTGAAAAATCCGGAGGCACCCCACCAGCAGAAATCATTAAAAAATAAATCTCAGTTCACAGTAAAACGTCGTTGTCGCAATTGTTGGATACGACTTTAAACCATAACCAAGCAGAGGTGGGTAGAGTAGCCAGAAATTGTACTCAAGTAAGAGTACTGTTATTTTAGAGATTTATTACTCAAGTAAAAGTAAGGAGTAGTCACTCAAATATTTATTCGAGTAAAAGTAAGAAGTATGTTGTGAAAAAACTACTCAAGTACTGAGTAACTGATGAGGAACCTGATTACGGCAACAAATAATGCACAAAAACATAAAAATAGCAACGAGCAAATTCAGAGCCAGGAATATCTCTTAAGCAACTAAAACAATAATAAATATTAAATAATAGTACATTAAAATAAAAAATAATTAAGGCACATTGAGTCACAATAACTTAACAGCACCATAGGCTCAGTAGGCATTGATTGATTGATTGGTTGATTGATTGATTGATTGATTGAAACTTGTATTAGTAGATTGCACTGTACAGTACATATTCCGTACAATTGACCACTAAATGGTAAAACCCCAATAATTTTTTCAACGTTTATCAATTACTTAATAAATGACCATATATATATATATATATATACACACATTTATATATATACAGTTTATCATTTATATTTATTTATTTTGCCGTTTTTGTTGACATGTTAAAGGTGTTTTAATGAATATACATGCATGTTTAACATATAGATTCCTGTCTTTCATGAAGACAAGAATATAAATTGGTGTATTACCTGATTCTGATGACTTGCATTGATTGGAATCAGACGTCCACGTTTTCAAATGGAGGAGAAAAAAAGTTTCTCCTTTCTGTCTAATACCACATGAAAGTCGTTGGTTTTTGGCATCTTATTTGTCCAGCTTTCATATTTGTTTTTATACACTTAACAAGAAATACACTGGCGGGAAACTCCGTAGCTTGCTAGCTTGTTTGCGCTGGCTTTCGGAGACTCTTATTTTGTTAGCGCAGGCGCGATGGAGCGGCTCTTTTATTGTGAAGACAGGAACTGTGCGATCAGTCTTTAGGCTTTTGACGGGAAGTACGGTTTAAATAAAAAGTGTCTTTTTTCCTTTATACTTTTGATTGATTGATTGAAACTTTTATTAGTAGATTGCACAGTACAGTACATAATCCGTACAATTGACCACTAAATGGTAACACCCGAATAGGTTTTTCAACTTGTTTAAGTCGGGTCATGTGACCGCCTGGCTCTGTTTGATTGGTCCAACGTCACCAGTGACTGCATGTGATTGGTGAAACGCATGCACGCGTATCCTACGTTGAAGCTCTGGCATAAACCAAAACAAACATTAACAGATCGATAAACAAAAGTAGCGAGTAGCCAGCCGAATGTAAATAAATGGAGTGGAGTAAAAGTAGTGTTTCTTCTCTATAAATATACTCAAGTAAAAGTAAAAGTATGTTGCATAAAAACTACTCGTAGAAGTACAATTTATCCCAAAAGTTACTCAAGTAAATGTAATGGAGTAAATGTAGCGCGTTACTACCCACCTCTGTAACCAAGCAATATAGGTCTTGTCTCAAAGTAGGTGTACTGTCACCACCTGAAACATTACGCCCTGACTTATTTTGAGTTTTCCTGTGTGTAGTGTTTTAGTTCTTGTCTTAGCTCGTATTTTGCTGGCTTTTTCTCATTTTTTGGTATTTTCCTGGAGCAGTTTCATGTCTTCCTTTGAGCGATATTTCCCACATCTACTTAGTTTTAGCAATCAAAAATATTTCAGTCGTATTTATCCTTCCACGTGGGGACATTGTCGATTGTCATTTCATGTTCGGATGTACATTGTTGACGCCGCCTTTGCTCCACAGTAAGTCTTTGCTGTCGTCCAGCATTCAATTTTTGTTTACTTCGTAGCCAGTTCAGTTTTAGTTTCGTTCTGCATAGCCTTCCCTAAGCTTCAATGCCTTTTCTTAAGGGGCACTCATATTTTGTTTATTTTTGGTTTAAGCATTAAACACCTTTTTACCTGCACACCGCCTCCCGCTGTTCCCGACATCTACAAAGCAATTAGCTACCGGCTGCCACCTAATGATATGGAAGAGTATTACACGCTCACTGCCGAGCTGTAAACAGCACGACACTCAACAACAACACCTAATTTGCAGACTATAATTACTGGTTTGCAAAATGTACTTTTAACCACAATAGGTGAAAATACATAATCTCCCACGGCACACCAGACTGTATCTCACGGCACACTAGGCACAGTGATTGAAAAACACTGTACTAGAAGATATGTGCCACCATGTTTGATGTTAAAAACAAAAAAACTATTTCAATTACAGTTCCAATCAATCATATTGTTCATTATTGTTATGTATCATTAATTGGGATGATGCAAGGCAGTTAGTTTCACACCACTACAAGGAAAGCACAATAGTCAACAAATTGTAAATTAATACGGCTTTGTGTGAAGAAAATGTATATTAAAATAACCCTGACTGTTTGATAAGATCATGTTTCATCCTGTTGGCATGATTGTCAGTAAAGAGTAGCTTTAAAGGCCTACTGAAATGATATTTTCTTATTTAAACGGGGATAGCAGGTCCATTTTATGTGTCATACTTGATCATTTCGCGATATTGCCATATTTTTGCTGAAAGGCTTTAGTAGAGAACATCGACGATAAAGTTCGCAACTTTTGGTCGCTAATAAAAAAGCCTTGCCTTTACCGGAAGTCGCAGACGATGACGTCACCGGTGTGAGGGCTCCTCACATCCTCACATCGTTTATAATGGGAGCCTCCAACAAAAAGAGCTATTCGGACCGAGAAAACGACAATTTCCCCATTAATTTGAGCGAGGATGAAAGATTTGTGGCTGAGGATATTGATAGCGAAGGACTAGAAAATAGAAAAAAATTAAGTTGAAAAAAAAAAAGGCGATTGCATTGTGAGCGATTTAGATGTTTTTAGAGACCTTTACTAGGATATTTCTGGGAAATCCCTTATCTTTCTATTGTGTTGCTAGTGTTTTAGTGAGATTATATAGTACCTGATAGTCGGAGGGGTGTGTCCACGGGTGTCTTGACGCCAGTCTCTGAGGGAATTAGTCACAGCAGCAGCAGCACGACAGAAGTTCCACTGATCTCCGGCAAGAGGCGACTTTTTACCACAATTTTCACACCGACAGCTGCTGGTTGACAAGTGGTCAGGATCCATGTTCGCTTGACTGCTCTGATCCATAGTAAAGCTTCACCTCCAGGAATTTTAAACAGGAAACACAGTGTGTTTGTGTGGCTAAAGGCTAAAGCTTCCCACCTCCATCTTTCTACTTTGACTTCTCCATTATTAATTGAACAAATTGCAAAAGATTCAGCAACACAGATGTCCAGAATACTGTGTAATTGCGCGATGAAAAGAGACGACTTTTAGCCGCTAGTGGTGCTGCGCTAATATGTCCCCTCCAACTCGAGACGTCACGCGCACGCGTCATCACACGCGTCATCATTCCGCGACGTTTTCAACAAGAAACTCTCCGGGAAATTTAAATTTGTAATTTAGTAAACTAAACCGGCCGCATTGGCATGTGTTGCAATGTTAATATTTTATCATTGATATAAAACTATCAGACTGCGTGGTCGGTAGTAGTGGGTTTCAGTAGGCCTTTAGCAGTTACCCTCAATGCTACATTACAAAGTGGAAAGTGTGTGATTGTTGGTGTGTGTGTGTGTGTTTTCTTGTATTTCTACCCTTCTTGAGACATCAACAAGGTACCTTCCATATGAGGACTGGTGTACAAGTCAGGACACAAATCATGGTCTCAATACGGAAAACCATTGCGTCTAATAGAGAGCCAAATACTTGAGTTTGTGAACATTGCTCCAAAGTTGGGATTTTTTTGATGATTTGATGTGCATATAAAAGTAAACACTGACTGGTGCAAAAGGCAGCAATATGTAATAAAACAAGACGGCTGCTATAGAAGGACTTCTCTATTCATACCCGAAAAAGCCCCGCCAGGTGAACAGCTGATTTTGCAACTTCCGGTGCTGACGTAAGACAACCAGCGTCCCATATGTGACCATAGGATGAACGAATACACTACGGCAGTGGTTCTCATATGGGGGTACGCGTACCCCTGGGGGTACTTGAAGGTATGCCAAGGGGTATGTGAGATTTTTTTTTTAATATTGTAAAAATAGCAACAATTCAAAAATCCTTTATAAATATATTTATTGAATAATACTTCAACAAAATGTGAATCTAAGTTTATAAACTGTGAAAAGAAATGCAACAATACAATATTCAGTGTTTACAGCTAGATTTTTTTTGTTGACATGTTCCATACATATTGATTTTAAAGATTTCTTTTTTTGTGAAGAAATATTTAGAATTAAGTTGATGAATCCAGATGGATCTCTATTACAATCCCCAAAGAGGGCACTTTAAGTTGATGATTACTTCTATGTGTGGAAATCTTTATTTATAATTGAATCACTTGTTTATTTTTCAACAGGTTTTTAGTTATTTTTATGTATTTTTTTCCCAAATAGTTCAAGAAAGACCCCTATATAATTGAGCAATATTTTGCACTGTTATACAATTTAATACATCAGAAACTGATGACATAGTGCTGTGTTTTACTTCTTTATCTCTTCTTTTCCAACCAAAAATGCTTTGCTCTGATTAGGGGGTAGTTGAATTTAAAAAAAATTCACAGGGGGTACATCACTGAAAAAAAGGTTGAGAACCACTGTCATAATGAACAAGTCAACGATTAATTTTCCCTCAGCGACCGCTGGGGGCAAAAGTAGCGCTACTGCATGAGAAATCAGCGACAGCAGCCAGAAGAAGAAGGGACTTTGCAGCGACCAATCAAATGGGCTCCAGGGACGGCGGGGCGTGGCCATCCCTGCTTTGCCCTAGTGTTTAATGCTAACAAGTTAAAGCGTAACGCGCACACCTTCTAAAATAATTGTCAATTATTTGAGTTGTATATTTGTTAATTGTTTTGTTTTTTTGTTATAATATTTTGCTTGTCATACACTTCTCTCGGAACACGTCCCATTGAGTGAAAGCGTTACTTAGTCACACGTGTTATTGTTTTGTACTTTAGATGGAGGGCTATCCTGTAGTTACTGACGGTGACTCTATAAAACAACAAGAACGACACTACTACCTGTTGTCAGAGTTACAAACCCTGGTCAAAGATTTACCGAGGTATTTCAATAATTAATTTAAAATTTATTAGCGACTTGTTCAGGGTGTACTGCGCCTTCCGCCCGAATGCAGCTGAGATAGGCTCCAGCACCCCCCCCCCGCGACCCCAGTAGGGACAAGCGGTAGGACATGGATGGATGGATGTTCTAGATCAGCACGGTGGAACAGGGGTTAGTGCATGTGCCTCACAATACGAAGGTCCTGAGTTCAATCCCGGGATCTTTCTGTGTAGTGTTTGCATGTTCTCCCCGTGACTGCGTGGGTTCCAAAAACATGCACCTGGGGATAGGTTGATTGACAACACAAAATTGGCCCTATAGTGTGATTGTTGTCTGTCTGTGTTGGCCCTCTGATGAGGTGGCGACTTGTCAAGGGTGTACACCGCCTTCCGCCCGAATGCAGCTGAGACAGGCTCCAGCACCCACCGTGACCCCGAAAGGGACAAGCGGTAGGAAATGAATGGATTGATTACTCCAGGGCAGTGGTTCTTCACCTGGTTTCGATCGAACCCTAGGAGTACGGTGAGTTGGACTCAGGGGTTCGGCGGAGGTCAAGTCACACGCGACTCATCATGTAAATAAAAACTTCTCCCTATCGCCGTATTACGGGTACGGCAACAGCAGAAGTCACACTGATTTGTAGGTGTGTAATTTGTTGTGAGTTCATGCACTGTGTTGGTTTTGTTCTTTTAAAGGCCTACTGAAAGGAGATTTTCTTACTTAAACGGGGATAGCAGGTCCATTCTATGTGTCATACTTGATCATTTCGTGATATTGCCATATTTTTGCTGAAAGTATTTAGTAGAGAACATCGACGATAAAGTTCGCAACTTTTGCTTGCTAACAGAAATGCCCTGCCTCTACCGGAAGTCGCAGACGATGACGTCTCATGTTGATGACTCCTCACATCTTCACATTGTTTTTAATGGGGGCCTCCAACAAAAACAGCTATTCAGACCGAGAAAACGACAATTTCCCCATTAATATGAGCGAGGATGAAAGATTTGTGTTTGAGGATATTGATAGCGACGGACTAGAAAAAAAATAAAATAAAAAAAAACGCGATTGCATTGGGACGGATTCAGATGTTTTTAGACACATTTACTAGGATAATTCTGGGAAATCCCTTAGCTTTCTATTGTGTTGCTGGTGTTTTAGTGAGTTCAACAGTACCCGATAGTCGGAGGTGTGTGTCCACGGGTGTCTTGACGCCAGTGTCTCAGGGAAGTCGACGGCAGCTTTATGGGCGGCACAAGCTCAGCTGATCTCCGGTAAGAAGCGACTTTTTACCACAATTTTCTCATCGAAACTTGCTGGTTGACATTCGGTTGGGATCCACGTTCGCTGTGATCATAGTAAAGTTTCACCTCTGTGAATTTCAAAAAAGGAATCACAGTGTGTTTGTGTGGCTAAAGGCTAAAGCTTCCCAACTCCATCGTTCTACTTTGACTTCTCCAATATTAATTGAACAAATTGCAAAGGATCCAGCAACACAGATCTCCAAAATACTGTGTAATTATGCGGTTAAAGCAGACGACTTTTAGCTGTGTGTGTGTGCAGCGCTCATATTTCCTAACAGCCCGTGACGTCAAGCGTACACGTCATCATTACGCACGTTTTCAAGAAAAAACTCCCGGGAAATTTAAAATTGCAATTTAGTAAACTACTAAGGCCGTATTGGCATGTGTTGCAATGTTAATATTTCATCACTGATATATAAACTATCAGACTGCGTGGTGGGTAGTAGTGGGTTTCAGTAGGCCTTTAACAAGGTGATGTTCATGCACGGTTCATTTCGTGCACCAGTAAAAAAACATGGCAACACTTTAGTATGGGGAACATATTCACCATTAATTAGTTGCTTATTAACATGCAAATTAGTAACATATTGGCTCTTAACTAGTCATTATTAAGTACTTATTAATGCCCTATTCAGCATGGCCTTATTATAACCCTAACCCTCTAATTCTGGCCCTAACCAAAAAAATCTAACTTAAGTCTTTGTTACTTAGAATATGTTCCCCATACTAAAGTGTTACCAAAAACATATAACTTGGTCTTGAATTTGAAAAAAAAACATTTTATTTTTCACTAAAGAAGGGTTCGGTGAATTCGCATATGAAACTGGTGGGGTTCGGTACCTCCAACAAGGTTAAGGACCACTGCTCTAGGGACGAACGGTAGGAAATGGATGGATGTTCAAAAATGTTATGTCTGGGTTGAGATGGTTACTTTATATTGTTTTGGGATGGATGGATGCTCTCATAATCAATTGTTCAAGTCTTATTTTATGCTGTTAATAGTTTTCATTTGACAGCTCTTTCCAGCAACGCCTGTCCTACAACACACTTGGTGATCTGGCCCTGGCACTCATCGATGGAACTGTTTATGAAATAGTGCAAGGCCTCCTCGATATTCAACACCTGACAGAAAAAAACCTGTACAACCAGAGGCAAAAGTTGCACTGTGAACACCAAGGTAAGGCCTCTTACTAGAAAATCTACATGACGGAATGGCAGATAATCACTCAGCTGTTGTATAGAATAAAATCTATCTTTGTTGTGATTGTATATTGTACAACAAAATTGCAAGTAAACCCCTTTAGTGCAATTTCATAGATGAAAACATACAATACATAAGAACATTGGTACAAAGATAAAAACAAATACATAAAATACAAACTACACAGGTCATATGCACTAACATTCTTTTTTATGCCCTGATTGTGTTCAGCGACACTATTTCTCTCAGGTTGAATCAATCAATCAAAGTTTATTCATATAGCCCAAATCACGAGTGTCTCAAAGGGCTGCACGAGCCACAACGACATCCTCGGCTCAGATCCCAATGGGCTATAATGAGAAACCTTGGAGGTGACCGCAGATGTGGGAAACCCCTTCCCCCGGGCGACCGGTACAATGGACGTCGAGTGGATCTAGTTAATAGTGTGAGAGTCCAGTCTATAGTGGGGCCCTCAGGAGTTCATCTTGAGTGGAGACAAGTCAGCTGCGCAGAGACGTCCCCAACTGCTGCACAGATGAGTGGTCCACCCCGGGTCCCGACTTTGAACTGCTAGCGCAACATCTGTGGTCACCTAATTTATGCCGAGAAAAGAGATTGCAGATCAACTGGTCTAAAAGGGTGGTCTATTAAAGGCTAGAGCAGCGGTTCTTAACCTTGTTGGAGGTACCGAATCCCACCAGTTTCCTATTCGCATTAACCCTTCTTTAGAGAAAAATAAAATATATTTTTTTCTCAAAGTCAAGACAAAGTGATGTGATTTTTTTTACCGGTGCACAAAATGAACCGTGCATGAACATCACCTTGTTCAAAGAACTAAACCAACACCGTGCATAAACTCACAACATATGACACACCCGCAAATCAGTTTGACTTCTGCTGTTGCCGCATCCATTGTCAGCCGATAAGGGAGAAGTTTTTATGTTCACCAGGCCTGGGCATTTATTTGGACTCGGGGGCCAAATTTAAGGAAAAAAATGTCTCTGGGGGCTGGTATATCTATTTCTAGGAACACTAATACAAAACCTTGCAATAATGTCAGAGAGAATGCTAAAAACGTTATGACAGACCACCTTAAAAAACGGAATGCAATCTTACATTTTTTTTACTGAATATACATGAAAATAAAGAATGTGGGATTTACAATATTATCTATGAAGGATAAAACACTGATTATTGACAACATATGAACGTCACCCCCTCTCCATCCACATATTTTACAATCAAGCGAAACACAACAAAAATGCAACAAAAAACAAAATATGAATGCAAATGGTAAAAAAAAAAAAACCACCTAAAATCTGATATATATGAATATATTGTAAAAATCTCCTTCCGCGTCTGTCCCTGACACCCGCATTTCAGGCCTTGGAAACATTCCCCACCCACACTGCTTAGTGCCTGGTCTGAGCTGCTGTTACTTAGATGATCAAAGTAGTTCATTAGATGACCAAAGTAACTAATTAAATTACCATAGTAACTGGTAAATCATGCAAAAGCGCAGATTTCAACCATTGAAATACTTAATGTAGTTCAAGACTTACAATCATTATAAAACATGAGTACACATCCTAATGGCAGCTATACTTTCCATCTTAAAGATCTAAAAAAATGATTTGGAAATGTCCGGTGGGCCAGATTGAAAAGCTTAACGTACTGCATCTGGCCCCCGGGGCCTTAATTTGCCCAGGTCTGATGTACACGATGAGTTGGGTATGACTTGACCTCCACCGAACACCTGAGGCCGACTCACCGAACCCCTAGGGTTCGATCGAACCCAGGTTAAGATCCACTGGGCTAGAGTATACAAATGAGTTTTAAGATGGGCTTTAAATGCTTCTACTGAGGTAGCATCTATAAATGTTACCGAGAGGGCATTCCAGAGTACTGGAGCCCAGTAGAAAGTGTTCTTGAACCTGTTTGTCCGGCTTTTTATCATCCTGTATATCCTGCCTGAGGGCAGCAGTTCAAAGAGTTTATGTCCGGGGTGAGATGGGTCCCCTATGATGTTTTGGGCCTTTTTTGAGGCACCTCACACTGTACAGTTCATCTAGGGAGGGGAGAGAGCAGCCAATGATCTTCATGGCAGTGTTTATGACCCTCTGAAGTGCATTTCTCTCTGCCGCTGTGCAGATGGCTTACGATACACACATGCAGTATGTAAACACACTCTCATTGAGCAGCGATAGAAAGACACAAGCAGCTTTTGTGACAGGTGGTTCTTTCTGAGGAGTCTCAGAAAGTAAAGTCTCTGCTGTGCCTTTTTGGTGGTCCACCACAAGTCTTCCCCGATCTGGATGCCCAGGAACCTGAAGTTAGAAAAATATCAAAAGTTTGTATTTACTAAGTTATAGTTTTGTGTGTCTAACCTGCAGCTCTAAAGCAAGATCTCACAAGGAGGCACAAGGAAGCCCTGCTGTCATGCAAGCCTCACAACCTGGCGCTCCTCAAAACAAATCATCAAGCTGAGCAAGAGGTTACCAGCGGGAATAGCTGTATACTTTTACCAGAAAAAGCAACGCAGATTCTTATAATTCCCTCGTTTTGTAATAAATTGTTTTCTTGAAGGCCTTGGAAATCCGTGTGCGAGAAGAACAAAGAATGATGGATAAGAAGATTGTGGTGGAAATTGATCAAAAAGTGACGGATCAACAGAATACTTTGGAGAAAGCTGGAGTTCCTGGATTTTATATCACCACTAATCCCCAGGTGAGCAGGCTAAAGCAGCTTGATTGATACAGTACATTAGATACACTCAAAGTCCGATATAAGCAGTCGCTGGGGTCCATAAAATCTTGACCGCGTTATTACCGGGATCATATAATCGCAAACCTTTTTATACCATTTAAAAAATACATATATATATATCAATCAATCAATCAATCTTTACTTATGTAGCCCTAAATCACTAATGTCTCAAAGGGCTGCACAAACCACAACACAAACCACTACGACATCCTCGGTAGGCCCACATAAGGGCAAGGAAAACTCAGACCCAGTGGGACGTCGGTGACAGTGATGACTATGAGAACCTTGGAGAGGACATATACATGTATATATAATGATCACATCTTATGTGGTGAAAACATTGGGGGTTTGCAGACTTACCAAGGCATAATGGTTTAAGTTTGAGTTCCTGTCTTGTTGAGTGAGCATCAGCATGACTGTCTTTTCAATCAATCAATGTTTACTTATATAGCCCTAAATCACTAGTGTCTCAAAGGGCTGCACAAACCACCACGACATCCTCGGTAGGCCCACATAAGGGCAAGGAAAACTCACACCCAGTGGGACATCGGTGACAATAATGACCCAGTGGGACGTCGGTGACAATAATGACTATGAGAACCTTAGAGAGGAGGAAAGCAATGTTGTTTGAATCCCTCTCTGCGTTGTGCTTTGTAGTTTGTTCTTGCTTGCCAGTGTTGAGACCTATCTCGCCGCATGTTGTACGGATGCCTCTTTTTCAAAGTGGACACGCGTCAATGATCCGCTTTAGAAATGACACAAAAAGGTCTGTTTTCTTCTTGATGTAGACAGGTAAATGAAAAAAATGGGCATGCCAAACATCCCGTGTGACAGCATCTTGAAAGTAAACAAACATTTGTCCCATCTACTATATGTCACTGCCGGCAAACGGCAAGAGTTGATGATTGGTGGATAGTGCTTCCACGTCACGTGAATGGTGTATTGCATACTTGCCAACCTTGAGACCTCTGAATTCGGGAGATGGGGGAGGAGGGCTTTGGTGGTAGCAGGGGTGTTGTTTGTAGCGTCCCGAAAGAGTTAGTGCTGCAGGGGGTTCTGGGTATTTCTTCTGTTGTGTTACGGTGCGGATGTTCTCCTGAAATGTGTTTGTCATTCTTGTTTGGTGTGGGTTCACAGTGTGGCGCATATTTGTAACAGTGTTAAAGTTATTTACACGGTCACCCTCAGTGTGATCTGTATGGCTGTCGATCAATTATGCATTGCATTCACTTGTGTGTGTGTGTAAAAGCCGAATATATGGCTGACACGCTGTTTGTATGGAGGAATAGCAGATGTGGCGACATGTTGTAAGGGACGTCAAAGACAGTGCCTTTAAGGCACGCCCCCAATACTATTGTCCGGCTGGAAATTGGGAGAAATTCAGGGTAATGGTTGCCCCGGGTGATTTTTGGGAGGGGCACTGAAATTCGGGAGTCTTCCAGGAAAATCAGGAGGGTTGGCAAGAATGGTTTATTGTACTCCCATGTCACACAATTGGGCACTGTCCACCAGTAGACCCAGTAGGTACGGTCGATACAGTATTGATAATCGATAATTTGGTGGGGGGGGGAAACAATGCGATAGACTCGTGGGAAAAAATTGGGCAAACATTTGGGGTAGGTAGGGTCGATGCAGTATTATCAATAATCTGGTGGGAAAAAAAACAATGCGATTGACTCACGTGGGAAAAAAATTGTGCAAAAATTTGGGGTCGCGTTATATCGGACTTTTGAGTGTACCGGGAACATTAAGGATTATTAAGTGATTGAGATAAATATGAAACGGTGGATAATGCATTCGCTAAATTAATTATCTTTCCATGGTTTGTGTTCATGTCAGGAGCTAACAATGCAGATGAACCTACTGGAGTTGATCCTGAAGCTTCAACAGAAAGAGTCCCAGTATGGACTTCTATGACAATGAGCACAATTTAATTTAAGACAATGACGTGGAGGTCACGGTATATTTATCACAGGTAAAGGGGACCGACCTGTGATGATTGTAATTTACAGTTTACACACTTCTTGTGGTTTAGATAATTCATCCATCCATCCATATTCTACCACTTAATCCCTTTGGGGTCGCGGGGGGTGCTGGTGCCTATCTCAGCTACAATCGGCCGGAAGGCAGGGTACACTCTGGACAAGTCGCCATCTCATCGCAGGGCCAACACAGATAGATAATATGTATCGGATATGCTTTGATGTAATTGTTGGTGTATATTAACTGTTAAAAAAAGACTGCAAAACACAGCATTGCGAGCTATACACAACTGTATGCAAGTCCACGCTCAAATGCATGAACTTTATGATTTGATGCTTTGGCAGTGTATCCAACATTGTAATATTTATAAGTCAGAAAAAAGGAAAATCATCTTACGTCCCCTTAAATGTTAAATGCAACATGAGGCATTTAATAATTAAAATAATGTTCAACTCTACAACAATTAATGAATATTTGAGTTCCTGACACTAGATTAGAGCCCTATTTTTCAGTTCTGCATGGTTTTTGTTATATTTATACAATAAGTGTAGTTTTGTGTTGTAAAAAAATACCTCAAGGAAAAGGGATTTGAATGAGACTCAATAGTAGTTTTTACTATTGTTTACTTATTTTGCACTATCGCCTTTATTTCTATTAAACAATTATATGTAATAAAATTGATTATTTCATTTTGTCTGTATTGTTACATTGACTTCTATTGTTAAAATGTTCTTAATTTGCGTAAAATCTTTTTCTGATTTATTATGATTATAATCACGATCAACAAATTGAAAGCAAAATAATTCAATGATCTTTCCAACTTCCAAGTAAGAAAAAGTTTCAGCGATACTGGCTTTGCATTTACTTAATATCGGATTGATTTGAAATTTGGTTGTATTGCCGAAAACTATACTGCTGAGGCTCTTCGGGTTTTGGCTTGGGATCAGAGGGGCAAACATTCAAAATGGCTACCATTCATTGAGCACGCGCTGTGCAGATGTCAAAGTATTATAAAAGGTTTGGATCAGCAGCGCCCAAACATTTTGCCTCCATGGCCCAAAGTGAAAATGGGCAGCAAGCCAAACGTAGCATTTGTAATTGTAGAACACAAATATATAGCTGCTATAATATAAAATGTGTTACTTTCGCCCACAGACCCCACTGGTTTAGGGCCAAATATTTTTTGAATTCATACAGAAATTTGACATACAGTATTTCCTTGAATTGCCGCAGGGCATATAGTATGCGCCTGGCTTGAATTACTGCCGGGTCAAACTTGCTTCGCAAAATAATTAGTGCATGCTTAGTATTACCGCCTGGTTAAACTTGTGACGTCACGAGTGACACTTATCCTGTCATCATTTTCAAAATGGAGGAGGCTATTTCAATACCGGTAATTTGAAATCGCATAAAGGGAAGAAGATTAAGAGCTATTCAGTAGGATTTAAGGTCCAAGCTATTGAATACCGGTATGCTAAAAAGAATAGTAAGCAGCTATGTTTTATTAATACACCTGTGTAGTGGTGGAGCCGACATTCTGACAGACAGGCAGGGCACGCTGGAGCCCGGCCTAAGATGGCGGCGAAGAGACGGCGAGCGAGCGGAGAGGAGTAGCGGAAAAGTGACCTAGACTGAAGTTTTATTTAAAAAAACAAACAAAGTCAAACTGCTCAACCCATGTCCTTCCTTAGTGGTCCTGGGAACCCGCAAGACGACTGCTTGAGACCGTCACAATTCCGTAGCTGCGTGTGTCAAATATGAGTCATTAAATGACTCCCGCCTCCTGGTGGTAGAGGGCGCTAGTGATCCTTCTTGCGACTACTCGGCTGCAGAAGAAGTGACAATGAGTGACGTGATATGTGCTGGGACGGATATGACGGACCTTTTAGGATGTAACACTCTTATGCTGGCTATGTAAACAACCGGGCTGAAATAAGGCAAGTACCCGTCCCAAATACCCAGTGTATTATTTGTACAATAACACTTTCTGGTGGCAGCGGTGGGATAAAGAGATCACCCATGGAGCAAAACGGGACGGGGAGTTCCCAGAGGATAATTCTGTCGTCGCCCGCACTTGAGGAGCCGAGCCGAGCTAACTGATTGCAGCGGTCTAATAGCAGTTTTCTAAACTGAACTTTCATTCGAAGCAGGAGGTAATAAAGGAAGATCTCCATCGAGACAGCGAGACTTTTAAAACTGAAGAAAGATAAGGAAGACTTCTATAAACAAGTTATCGATGCTTTTGATCAGAAGGAGCTGGCATGGACTTCATTTATAAGTAAAGGTAAGACCATAATAACGTTTTTTTTATTAAATGTGCTTTTCATGATGGTATCCTTACATCACACTCAAATTTTTACTGCATGCCTTTGGTAAGTGCCGGAGTGAAAAGAGGTTTTAAAATAGCGCATGCTTACTTTTACCGCATGCCTTTGGTAAGCGCAGGGGTGAGAAGAGGTTTTAAATTAATTAGCGCAATTCAAGGAAATATGGTAGTAATCCTTGCAAACTCGACATAATATTTTAAATCTTGAGAAAAGGGTTTCTCGCAAATCAGTGTTCTTGTGTGCCACGGGATACAGGATGATGTGCAGTGGGAAATTATCTAATTTCACCTATTTAAATTAAAGATTTTGTTTGCAAACCAGTCTGCAAATGATGTGTTGTGGTTGAGTGTCGGTGCTGTCAAGAGCTCTATTTTGTACTGTTTTTGTACTAGTTTTGATTATTGTTTCTCGTCTTTTTTTTTTTTTGTAAATGTTGAAATTTATAAATAAAAGTTAAAAAAAAAAAGTAAATAAAGATGCTCACCAAATCCCGGAAGTGCCTCTCAGTCACGTGGTCGTGGTGAGTATGGGCGGGGCCACCGTTTAAGGCGGCGGCTGGCCCTTTAAGGAGCATCCCATGATGGCTGTTAGTTAGTCCTCCACGCTCATCCCGCTCCTCCATCACTGCAGCTCCATTCACCCCGGCAGCCTCACACTCAATTCGACACCTGCAGGCGCAGATGGGGAAACAATAAACCGCGGCGGTAAATGTATGATTTTTTTTTAATTCAAGACCGAAATGTATTATTTAGCTTGCAACGCTGCCCAATCGGCCTTATGCGACTCGCATTACAGGATAGCTTGTTTCCATGCGGGGGGGCACAGCTTACCTAGTGATCCGCCTCCATCTTGCCATGAATTATTAATTTTCTATTAGGACAAGGTATTTTTGTTGTGCGAGCCAAGTCATGTGTATGCAGGAAATTATGTTATCAGTTGTGATGTGGCGGATATATTATTCGCACCAGGAAATGATTATGTAATTACAATGTGAGTGGAGAGACAAATGCCTATAAGCTTGATGACGTGGCCTATTTAGCACAGCGACGTACAGATATAGGACGCCTCCCTATATAGTTGTTTGTTTTCAAAGTCGAAATGTTATCATTCCAGTTCTTCGCACATTTCTCCTCATATTAGCTGTCAGGTGGTTTCACTTAATGGCCCGTGGGTGTGTCAGCTGCTCCCCACAGCTCTTGAGAAACAGTGACCCATGGACCTCATAAAGTTTTGTTTTAGAGGGGCTATAGGAAATGAGACCCCCCTAAAAAGTTCCTAAACCAAGCCATGATTCCAACTGTAACGTTAAAACGGCACTCATTGTTATCTGATTGAAATGATAGCAATAGTCTAAATAAAATGTGCATATATGGTGACTTCCCGTTTAGTGCAAAGTCGAGCTTCAAAAAGCATGTCTGTCATCAGAAAGGGTTTTATTCAGAAGTCTATGACTTGGCACCCAATTTTGTAAAAACAAAAAACGATTTATTGTTATGTTTACCTTTTAATATAAGGCAAGAAAATATATTATGGTTGGGTATGTGTTTGGAATTCGATTTTGGACGCTCTCTCTTTTTTTTTTTAATCAAAAAGATATAAACACTTTTTCCCCTTTTGTGCGTGTATATATACACACACACACACATATATATACATATATATATATATATATATATATATATATATATATATATACATATACACATATGTATGTATGAGTGTATATATATATATGGGTCCATATATGTATATATATTTGTGTGTATATATATATATATATATATATATATATATATATATACATAGACATATACACACACATATATGTGTATATATATATATATATATATATATATATATATTCTGCACGCACTAAATGAACTTTGCCGGCCGATGATTTCATGTTATCAAAGGGAAAATACGCACTAAATGAACTTTGCCGGCCGATGATTTCATGTTATCAAAGGGAAAATACATTTTTAGATTCTATGATGGCTTCACGGTGGAAGAGGGGTTAGTGCGTCTGCCTCACAATACGAAGGTCCTGCAGTCCTGGGTTCAAATCCAGGCTCGGGATCTTTCTGTGTGGAGTTTGCATGTTCTCCCCGTGAATGCGTGGGTTCCCTCCAGGTACTCCGGCTTCCTCCCACTTCCAAAAACATGCACCTGGGGATAGGTTGATTGGCAACACTAAATTGGCCCTAGTGTGTGAATGTGAGTGTGAATGTTGTCTGTCTATCTGTGTTGGCCCTGCGATGAGGTGGCGACTTGTCCAGGGTGTACCCCGCCTTCCGCCCGATTGTAGCTGAGATAGGCGCCAGTGCCCCCCGCGACCCCGAAAGGGAATAAGGGGTAGAAAATGGATGGATGGATGGATTCTATGATTTGCCTAGTCAGCAAGGAGACACCGAGAGTAACAAGCGGTAGAAAATGGATGAGAAAGGACGGATTTAAAAGTGTATATATATATATATATATACACATATATAAATATATACACACACACACACACACACACGTATGTATATATATATATATGTTATGTACATAAATATATATACACATACATATATACACACACATACATATACATATATACACACACATACACTTTATATATATATATATATATATATATATATATATATATATATATATATATATATAAAGTGTATGTGTGTGTATATATGTATATGTATGTGTGTGTATATATGTATGTGTATATATATTTATGTACATAACATATATATATATACATACGTGTGTGTGTGTGTATATATTTATATATGTGTATATATATATATATATATATATATATATATATACACTTTTAAATCCGTCCTTTCTCATCCATTTTCTACCGCTTGTTACTCTCGGTGTCTCCTTGCTGACTAGGCAAATCATAGAATCCATCCATCCATACACTTATATATATATATATATATAGGTGTGGGAAAAAATCACAAGACTACTTCATCTCTACAGATCTGTTTCAGGAGGGGTTCCCTCAATCATCAGGATTGAGGGACCCCCTCCTGAAACAGATCTGTAGAGATGAAGTAGTCTTGTGATTTTTTCCCACACCTACATATTGCGCTCTACCACGGTATCGAGCACTATTCTCCGGATAATCCAATCAAGACATATATATATATATATATATATATATATATATATATATATATATATATATATATATATATATATATACACATATATATATACACATATATAAATATATACACACACACACACGTATGTATATATATATATGTTATGTACATAAATATATATACACATACACATACATATATACACACACATACACTTATATATATATAAGTGTATGTATGTGTATATGTGTATGTGTATATATTTTTTATATATATATATATACACATATATAAATATATACACACACACACACACGTATGTATATATATATATGTTATGTACATAAATATATATACACATACACATACATATATACACACACATACATATACATATATACACACACATACACATATATATATATATATATATATATATATATATATATATATATATATATATATATATATATATATATATATATATATATATATATATATATATATATAGTGTGTGTGTATATATTTATATATGTGTGTATATATATATATATATATATATATATATATATATATATATTAACTTGGGACTTCCCGCGGGACAGATTTTGGATGCTGACGGGCCATAGTTTGGAGACACCTGGTTTATAACAATATGAAAGGTTGAGTTAATCACAAAGATTATTTATTCAACTTAAACCTTTGATTTAGGTTATGTCGTTTTAACACAAAGTTTGGGTTTAGGTCAAGCTGATTAGAAAAATTATTACTAACCAAATATACTGCGTCAGAAAAGACTCATAAATAATTAACAGAAAATAAATGTACATCCAATTGTGTTGTGCTAATAAAAAAAATAAATTTGTCACTTTCGTCATAATTTTCGCGCCTAAGAAACTTATGTATGATTTAAGCTCCAAACTTCTTCAGTTGGTTTGACATTGTAATTTCTGACAAGAGTGGTGGAAAAGTGCATTATAAATGAGTAACCCTGCGGCTCATAGGGACCACAACTGAAAAACAGATATTTTTTAGCGGCCCAAAAATGACCCCCGGCCCTATGGTTGAGAAACACTGGTATAGAGAAAAGGCAAGGCATTGGCTCTTCCAGAAAAGAGAGTAACCCAGATAACAAACTATGATAATGTTTCTTCAGACAATGATGAACTGATGAAGCCAATGCTGTGCATTCCTTGTAATATTCCTGACCCCAAACAAATTAGATTATGAGCCTAATTTTACAGCAGACAACAAATCTTATTATTTGGTTTCTGCAATAATCTGTAATCTGCAAAAAACAACCAATTTGCAAAATAATCCATGTGAAAAGCTCATACAAAAAATAACAGAAGAAACATAGAATTAAAGAGATGGTTTGACAAAAACAGACTTAACTAAAATAAGGCAGTAACAGGGGAGAAAGTCACCTACAAATAGTAATTGACGGCACAGACCGGGTTAAATAAACCACATTTATAGGTGTAATAATAGATGAGATAATGAACTGGAAATTTTTGTATAAAAAATATACTAGATACAGTGACCAGAAATTCTTAATAATAATTAATAAAGCCAAATATCAATCCAATCCAATCCACTTCATTTATATAGCACATTTAAACAACAAGAACCTTTCCAAAGTGCTGCTTAGCCATGTTAAAAACTATATTAAAAAACAATATTATGGTCCACCAATGACTGAAAAAAAATATATATATATAAAGCCAATATAAAAATAAATATGATTAAAAACAATTTTAAAGGTTAAAATCAATTAAAACAGTAAAATAAAAATCAAAGTGTATAAAAAACACAGAGGACAACAGAGGACAGAGGACCACACAACTCACATAGTGTTAAAAGCCAAAGAATAAAAGTGGGTCTTAAGACGAGACTTAAAACACTCCACTGTTGAATCAGTTTGGACATGGAGGGGCAGAGTGTTCCAGAACTTAGGGCCGACCACAGAGAAGGCCCTGTCTCCCCTGGTTTTAAGTCTGGTCTTGGGCACCACAAGCTGGAACTGGCTCTCGGACCTCAGAGCGCGCGCAGGAGTGTAAATTTGGAAGAGGTCCGAGATATACTGAGGTGCCAGTCCAGGTAAAGATTTAAAAACAAACCGCATTGTTTTAAAATCAATTCTAAAATGAACAGGGAGCCAGTGTAAACTCTGAAGAATTGGGGTTATATGCTGGCGTTTCCTGGAAGTTGTTCTGGAACAACTCCACATTCTGTAATGCTCACTAGTGTTACCATATCTGAGTTATTGTGTAGCAAATAACAGCAAATAAAATACATTTCTTAGTATCTTCCGTATTGTTATCAAATATCATTATCCCTGGAGAACGAGGCTCAACATGTCACAGGAGCAGGCTAACCGCTAAACTAGCTCTAACGCTAAGAAATAAATGCTGAGTAAAGTTTAAGACTTATAGCTGGAACAGTGTTACAGCAAAAAATAAGCACAGGAAATAAAAAAGTAGATTAACAACAGTCTAGATAAAGGAATGTTTGTGTCACATTGATTGATCCAGAAATTGATGGTGTTGATACTAAGGGCAGTATCAGTATACGACTGATACCAGATTGATTAGGTCAATATTTTCTCTCTTTTGTTGGGTTGTTAATGTTTACAAATTCAGGGAATAATTCCGTGGACACCCTAGGATCGACGAGCTTGACTGTTTAGTATTGACTTTTTTATACACAAACAATTGTTTGTAATAAAATCGAATAAGCAACTCTTTTAGATGTTGTGATGATATTGTTGAACTGTCAGTAGGTCTCATAATAAATAAATTGGAAACATGTACAGGTAATACATGTGATCGTATCAGTATTGATATCAGACGATCTCACTCATAGCAGCATAAAAAAAAAACCCTTATGTGAACTAAAATAGAACTTAATTTCATTTATCTGTCTTTCAAATTGAGCACTGGAAGTGAAGAAGCAAAGGTGCAGGAGGAAATAAACTCTGCTTCTTCTTACTCCTTTTCTGACATGTAATGAAAAAAAGTGTAAATATGCGATGTTGTAATTGTATGCATTTTTTAAATTAGATAAAACCCTTACCATATAACATGCTGTATGTGCTTTGTGTTATTCCAGGTCACCTTGTTAGGACGATAATGGATCAAGTGTGACTTCTTCACCCTCCCGTCCAGTTGGCCGACCTAACTCAGTAGCTATGGCAACCTGTCAGAGGGGCTGCGCGCCAGCTGTGCGCTTTTGTCAGAGGCTGAACCGACTCAAAACACTGGATGATGACATGATGGCCACGTCACTGAAACGCTGCCTCTCCACCTTGGACCTGACGCTGTTGGGTGTTGGCGGCATGGTGGGCTCCGGCCTGTATGTCCTGACAGGCACAGTGGCTAAAGACATGGTCGGGCCCGCTGTCATTGTATCCTTCATTTTCGCAGGTATTGCCTCTTTGTTGGCAGCCTTTTGTTACGCAGAGTTTGGAGCGCGCATTCCCAAAACAGGATCGGCGTACATGTTTACTTATGTCTCTGTGGGAGAGATCTGGGCCTTTCTGATCGGATGGAATGTGATTCTAGAGAATATGATCGGTGGTGCCGCCGTGGCGCGAGCATGGAGTGGATATCTGGACTCCATTTTTAACCACGCCATCCAAAACTTTACTGAAACCCATATCATGCGGTGGGATGTGCCCTTCCTTGCCCATTACCCAGACTTACTCGCTGCAGGCATTCTCGTGGTTGCCTCTCTTTTTATTTCCTTTGGAGTTCAAGTGTCCAATTACCTCAATCACATTTTTTCCACAATCAGTATGTGTATCATAGTTTTCATCCTGATCTTTGGATTTACGCTGGCAGAACCCGCCAATTGGAGTCAAAAAGAAGGAGGTTTTGCACCTTTTGGATGGTCTGGAATCTTGGCAGGCTCAGCCACATGCTTCTACGCATTTGTAGGTTTTGATGTGATTGCATCCTCAAGTGAGGAGGCCAAGAATCCTCAGAAGGCTGTTCCTATTGCCACAGCAATATCCCTTGGACTGGCAGCTACAGCCTACATCTTGGTGTCCACAGTGCTCACATTAATGGTTCCCTGGCATACTCTGGACCCCAACTCGGCTCTGGCAGATGCTTTTTTCCGCAGAGGCTACAGTTGGGCTGGAGTTGTTGTGGCTGTGGGTTCCATCTGCGGTGAGTCGATATTGTAGTGCTCATACAACTACTTTCTACTTAACAGAGATATAGACTTTACAGTGCAGTGGAACCTCTAAAGAACCACAGATGTGTTTGATTAAAACAGTCAGTGAAACATTTTATTAACTATACAGGCACTGTTTGAGTAAAAAAAAAAAAAAAAGAAGTGTACAACCTAAGAGTGACTCAACAAGTGTTTTGAGATTAAAGCTGTCTCTCAGCTAGTTGTTATGCTTTAAATAAAGGGTGTCATATGATTTTTGTTCTACATTTTTAAAACAATTCCTTACGGTGTACTTAACATGTACGGGCGGTGATTTGGCCAAAATGTTTGGGTAGATTTTGTTCTACACCATCTTCGAGCCGTCTCTTCAAAATGAGCCGTCTTATTTACGTGCCAAAGTCCTCCTCCAGGCCATGCTTTCTTCGACTGCGTCTCCACCCCGTCAACCATGTTATAGTTTTTAGCACTACCATATCAAGTCTACTGACAGATATAAGTTAGAACTGTAAGCTACTTTGTATTTGATATGGCAACAGCTGGGGATTTTTAACATGCATGTGCAAATCTGCCCCACAACAAGAGGATAGAGAAAAATAAGAAACGTATTGCCTACAACTTTGGACTACAACTGAATAAAAATAATGACTCGCACACAGCTCTTCGCGTAAACCTCTTCCACATATGGAGATAACCGCTGAAGTAACTAAGGCCACGAAAGTCTCAAATTCCAATCGGCTTGTTTGGAGCAATTTCGGAAGAAGATGGTTTTATGAATATCTGCGCCATGTCTTCGTGGTTCGATTTCACATTTTCAAGGGTTATGTAGATCCCAAATACACAAAAATAGGTACCAACAGCTTAGACAAGTTGGTTTCGTATAATAGTGCTCCTTTTAGCAGAGATACTGACTTAACAGTGCAGTGAAAACGCTAAAGAACCACAGATTTGTTGATTTAAAAAGTTCGGGGTCAATAAAACCTTTTATTGACAGTGCAGGCAATGTTTAAAGGGGTCATATTATGATTTCTTTCTCCATTTAAAACACTTCCAAGTGGTCTACAGAACATGTCATGGTGGTCCTTTGATCAAAATTTTGCATAGATTATGTTTGACAGTCTTCCAGCCACTTTCTGACCATCTCATCACAGTGCGCTTTTTTGTGGGTTGTCTAATTTACGTGCCTCTAGTTCAACAGCGTCTTCTCCCCACCAACATTGTTTTTAGTGCTTCCATAGCAAGTCAACTAAAAGATTAAGTAAAAAATACACGCTACCTTGTACTAAAAATTGCAACAGAGAAGGGTGCATGTATGAGCCAGTCTGCCCCACAACAAGAGGATAGTGAAAAAGAAGGCGCTTATTGATTACAACCCCAACGGCGAACTCGCGCAGAACCCTATGGGTGAATTTACACCAAATATGGAGAATCTGCTGACGTCAACAATGGCAAAAACGCTGTCAAATGGGCAAATTCCAAACAGCTCGTTTCCCGGAAGTATGAAGGAAGGCAAGATTGTTTCATAAATATCTCTACTTTGCCTCCACGGCTTGATTTAACATTTTTGGGACTTATGCAGATCACAAATACACAAACACAAGTACCAATAGGTAAAAAAAAAAAAAGGTAATTACTCTTTAAGTCAAATGAAATACAGTAGTACTTCAACTTAAGAGTGTTTTGAGATGAGCGCTGTCTCTTAGCTAATAATTATGCTTTAAGTTGCAAGCCAAAATTTGAGTTACAAGCATCCCTGCCATTAGTTGGTGTAGTATATGTCACAGTGAACCCCGCTCAAAACATCTGGTCTCACTGGCTAGCATTAACTTAGAGCAGGGGTCGGGAATCTTTTTGGCAGAGAGAGCCAAGAAGCCAAATATTTTAAAATGTATTTCTGTAAGACCCATATAATTTTTTTAACACTGAACACAAACGCTTGCATTTTTAAGTAAGACCAACATTTCTAGAGTATAATAAGTCTCTCATTCTTTGTAATAAAATTGTTATTCTGAAGCTAACTGTGGAGGGGGCGTGGCCTGTGGACCTGCAGCGAAGCGGGGTGTGCCAGGACTGGCTTTGAAATCAGCGATGGGTGCGTAGATGGCCCACCAGGGCTTTATTATCTAATCACCTGTCGCTATGTTATAAGCAGCAGCCAGGAGGAGAGACGGGGTTGAGGCTGGAGCCAGAGTGCGAGCGAGAACGAAAGAGAAAAAGACAATTGCTGGAAAGCAACTGAGAGACTTATTGAAAAATAAAACAATATTGTAACCCTGAAACAGGCTTTCATATCGGTGCTTGGTGGTCTGAAGAACCCCCATGAGGGCAAGCCACACACTAACCAATAACAAATAAATTATTTTCTTACCAATAACGCAACTTCTTGAACAGGTGTGGTAGAAAAGGATGAATGGATTAAAAAAGCACAAGAATGTTTTGTATTTTGAACATTATTTTTAACACTGTGATTACAAGTGGAATTATTCATTACTTATCGTGTTAAGCAATGTCAGCTCAGATTTACCTGAGAGCCAGATGAAGTCATCCAAAGAGCCACATCTGGCTCTAGAGCCATAGGTTCCCTACCCCTGGCTTAGAGCTAGAGATCGACTTTATTTTTCATCCATGGGAAGGTAGAAAGTGAGTGTGAAGGACAGTGCGGAGAAGAAGTGGATGATATTCATTGAATTCAAAAACAAAAACATCACTCAGCATGTCACCAACTTACCAAAGCAATTCGAGCGTACCACTGCTAGTCTGCACCATACTGAAGCAGAATGATTCTCACGCCAGCCCTGAATCTTAAAATTAAATCTTATTGGCAGACATATATCCATGAAAATATGGAACAGATGCTGATGGTGTGTTTGACGGAGAAGCAACTGGATGGAGATACTGGAGAAGTCCACTCCATGTTAAATACTCTACATTATTTTATAAAACTACTGTAGTTGTTAATAGTACATTTTTATTGCATTGTTTTTTCAGACAATATTTCTTATCTAAAAGTGAGTTTTTATTTTTACAATGAGTTTTTCATGTAAAAAATGGGCTGTTTTAAAGGGGCCACAATTTATTTTAATGAATTTATATTGGATACCTTGATTTGTGATACAAATGTTTTGAGTTAAGCATTCCACCAGAGAACCAATAAGCTCACAAGTTGAGTTACCACTGTATAACAGGAAGTTGATCATCAACTGTTAAACTTGGTTGAAGTGGTTTCTGCCTTTATGGTTATAATCCTCTCAAAAAAACTTAAATAGTTTATGTAATTCCAATTCAACTGTTCAAGGCACCCAAAAACATTTTACATTTTACAAAGTTTTACAAGCAAAAATATGGGACATACAGATAACTGACGAATAAAATCAAGACATGAACATTAACCATTATTTTTATCTTTATGGAAATGTATTTCTCATGAAGAGAACAATGAGGAAAAAGGGAGGAGGCCAGAGCCAAGTGGATGCCACCTTCTGTAGTTTGCGACAACTTGTTTTTTTGCATTCAATAGTGTTTCTCACCTTCGTTATCAAAGTGATGACACTTTCAATTTTCTTTGACCCTATGGTGCCTTATTTTGCAATCACTAACTAGGATTCTCGCTTGGGGAACGCAAATCATATGAAGGCTAAGAAACTAGTTTGTACCGTGCAATGTTTGCCCGTACAATAATCATGACGGCATACAAGGACCAGGGAAACATTTGGTTCAAAAACCGAATAATACAAAAACCATGCCGTACAAAAAGCCTGATACCACTGTATCCAGTAATAATCAGTGACAGCGAATGTGACTATCTCATAAAAGGGAGGTATCTGTGCGTTTGGATTGTGTGAGTTTGTGAAGCCCTTTGAGATTAAGGGCCATATAAATACATTTTGATTGATTGAACTGCTCTTGTGTAAATAATTGTTTTCTGTACTCAACTACCAGGACTCACTGCAGGTTTTCTACATTCCAATAAGTTCACCTTTTTTTCACTTGAGTCTTGTTGAGTTAAACCTTTAACTTAACTTCCTTAAACTCTTACAATACATGTACAGTGGAACCAGTTTGAGTCTACCTCATTTATGACAACCTGTCTTTAGTGGATCAACTCATCAAGGCCATTTCCACCATCAATCAATCAATCAATCAGTGTTTATTTATATAGCCCTAAATCACAAGTGCCTCAAAGGGCTGCACAAACCACAACGACATCCTCGGTAGGGCAGGGAAAAACTCACCCCAGTGGGACGTCGACCATTATGACTATGAGAAACCTTGGAGAGGACCACATATGTGGGCAACCATGTTCTTCTCATTTCTGTGCCCGCCTTTTACTCATACATGCTGGACCTCTATTGTGGTGAGACAATTTGAGATCCCTTGGAATCATTCCTATGAAAAATCGGCCTGTTAATGTGGAAATGTATTGCCTCAAACCGTGTCGATTGCATATATCTGATCGGCCACCGATCAGTATCGGCAGATTTTCATAAATATGTGTTCGCTATTGCAGATAATTGCTTTTTAATGACGATCACAAACACAATTCCCTCTGGCTTACACTATTTATAATTAGTCCCCGGCTGACAAGCAGCTAGCAGCTAATTGTATGTCTCCATACACGGTGTGGAGACACTCCCCTAAGCGAATTAGGATCACCTTTTATTGTATTATTTGTTATATGTTAATATAATAAATTGCATTTCTCGGCATCATTGGTATCACAAGTAACAGTATCCCTGGAGGAAAAGGCTTAACACACCAAAAACAAGCCCGGAGCAGGCATTCTAATACCAAGCTCACCGCATAGTTAGTGTCATTACTTGTGATGAAGTCTTGTTTAGTTATGTTCATACTGTCACAACTACGACTATGGAGCAGTAAACTGCATGGATTGTTTTCCCGAGATGCAAAAGGACTGGTCGGGACATGACGTGAAGATGAATACATAAAAAGATAGATAGTACTTTATTGATTCCTTCAGGGGAGTTCCTTCATGATTTATTATATCTATAAAAAAAAGTGCAAACAAAAGGCGCGCACAAAGCAGAGAACAACCTTGGCTAAGAAACAAAAACTACCACAAATTAGGTTGAGGCGTCATGAAGCGTTTCGACACATTGCAAAACTGTATTGATACTGTGTCACTAAATACGGACATCTGCTGGACATTAAAAATCGCTACAGGCAACCTATGGACCGACTCAACTGACACTGATTTTATTAACTACTATATACAATAATATAAAACAAGCTGTTGTATTTCATTTAGGATTATTTCATATGTTCATTTAAATAAAAATATATTTTTATTTTTTTTAGATACAGTCAAATAATGTGAACATGTATCATAACATGGAAATCTAAGAGAACATGTTGTGAATGAGGAGACTTGTCACCAGGGATTTTTTATTTATTTTTTTATTTTTTTACATGCACTCAGAATACGCACTGTTGATTGGTTGTTACCGCTTTTTAATGTAACCAATCAGACGGTTGTGTGGGTGGGACAATGCTGGGTGCTGAGACAGAGGCAGAAGAAGCAAAGCAGCTTGTTAAGACTTTAGCTTAGAAACACCCCCGTTCCGAACCGAAACCCCCGTACCGAAACGGTTCAATACAAATACACGTACCGTTACACTCCTAACAGATCAAGTGGAAACTTTGAGAGAACAGGATGAAAAAGTGCAGCGATTCTGTTGGCAGCAGCATCTCGTTGACAGATGCGCTTCCTTATAAACACAGTTTGGCGCGCAGGCGTCAGTTCGACACAGTTCGCGTATGAGCTCGACGCATGCGCCGATGCATCGGTGTTGCCGTACCCATCACTACCACAAATGCAAAACTATGGACATAAAACAAAAGACTTACTAAACGTGACATGAATAAACAAAACTTACTTGGAAAGAAAAGAGCCGAGCATCATGAACTATGAAATGGCATGAAGCAGTAAACATGGCACGAACGGAGTGATGACGCCAGAACGACCAACAGAAAGTGACAGGCTTAAATAGTCTCTCTCATTAAAAACAGGTGCGTGAGTCCAACACATGAGGCAGGTGAAACTAATGGGTCGACATGGTGACAAAACAAGGGAGTGAAAAAACAGGAACTAATGGAGTCTTGAAGTAACAGAACATAAC
>NC_084617.1:62806142-62916142 GCF_033978795.1 Nerophis ophidion | reverse complement strand
GCCTTTGATGGTTGTGGTCTTTAGAGGTTTCGCTATATACATATCCTGAGTTCATGTTTGCTAATGGCTCTCTGTTCCCCCTCTAGCCATGAACACTGTGCTGCTGTGCAATCTCTTCTCCCTGCCTCGGATTGTGTATGCAATGGCAGAAGATGGACTGTTTTTCAAAATCTTTGCACGGGTCAATCCCACCACCAAAGTCCCCGTCAATGCTATTCTAGTTTTTGGAGTCCTCATGGCCACAATGGCTCTCATTTTCGATCTGGAGGCCTTGGTTCAGTTCTTGTCCATTGGGACCCTGCTGGCCTACACCTTCGTGGCAGCGAGCGTCATAGTTCTTCGCTTCCAACCAGAGAAAAGCAGCTCCAAAGGGACTTCATCCACGTCTCCAAACACTAATGCTGAACCTTCTCCCGCCCCCTCGGAATGTCAGAACATATCAGAGGACAGTGGTGAGCTGAAACAGTACGAGTCCTTCTCAGACAAGCTCCAGTTGGTGGAGAGGCAGAAGACAAGGGAGCGCAGAGGGGCGGGCCAGCTGAGGGCCTACTGGGAACCTTACCTCGGCAGGCTGCTTGGTAACCATGAGCCCGGCGAGGTGGTGGCCCTGTGTGTGCTCGGTCTGATCGTGAGCTCGGTGTCGCTATGTGTTGTGGTGGTATTCGGACTCACGCAGATGCAGCTGCCACTCTGGAGCTTTGCCACATTGGTGGTGATTTTCAGCCTGGCCTATGTTACTTGCATGGCACTCATATGGGTCCATGAGCCTCAGACTAACACCAAAACATTCCAGGTAAGATCCAATTATAATGTAGTTTGAAAAATAAAAGTAGTAGTGCATACAAAATAACAGGATATTAGTCCCGCCTTGTACCTACTGCATGACAGCATCACCATTTCAGAAGACTTCTTAGAAAAGTTTCTATTGTCTATTGGAGTTAGTGTCTATCCAGCTATACAAATATTTAGGCATAGTTAGTCAGATAAAATGTCCAAAGTCATAATATAAAGTTTTGTTGTATGTTTATGTTCTATGGTCCATTCCAAAGGTATTTGATGATGTTCAAGAAGAACTTTACTTTTTTTTTTTCCTGTCAATCACAATCCCTATGTGAGACAAGAATTCATGTTTTGCTCTTTTTTTATGCATCTATTTCTCCTTTAAAGCGCTCTAAAAAAAAACATCCATCAACGTTGTATATACTGTATTTGCTGTAAGTATATGGAATGTTACAGGCTCATTCATAAAAACATGTAATATTTATGTATTTTGGTCATTTTAAGCATTATGGTGGCTAATTCATTTCACAGAGTATCACAATGTTTGCTATTTCCTTCAACAACAGCTACTTATCATGGCAGACTTTATGAGAGCCAATGGTTGGGATAAAATGATGATCTAGAATCTTTTCTTTACAGCATTAATATAAGGAGGATACATACGAGTTTTAGATGCTGAGTGATAAGCAGATCCAACTAGTCTACACTAAAACACTTAACATCAAGTAGCAGAAAAAAAAATACTTAACCGTATAATGTTCGCTCTCGCTGGAATATTTAAATCTTTCAGCACACGACTTGTTTGCCCATTTAGATGATGAATTAACCATAATTCATACTTCTTAAAAAAAGGTGGGACAGAACAAACAAATTATCTCATCTTCAGGTCTGAATTTAATTTTAAAGTTAACCAACTCCTCGGCTTATGGCAACAAACTTCTACTCTACAAGTGACAGGTATGATTCATAAACTAAAATGAACTTTGGCCAACTGAGAGACAATGCAGAAGCTCACCAGCAGAGTATGTCATTAGATGCATAAACTATAGTTACCTCTCTGTGATGAAGGCGCCGCCAAAAGTACTTCATTGATGTTAGCTCTTATAACAACAATGTTAAAGTTAAAGTACCAATGATTGTCACACGCACTAGGTGTGGTGAAATTTGTCATCTGCATTTGACCCATCCTCTTGATCACCCCCCCCTCTCAACTCTCAACCTACTGATCTCAGGGCAGAGACTTAAACCTCTATGCCACTGAGTAGGTTGCTAATATTATGTCAATACGCAGGTCACGGCATGTAAATGGAGTATTGTTGGTGGTTTTAAGAGACTTTCATGGTAGGAATAGATAACTCCCATTTGCTACATTGTTAGCTGTCTAGTACGAGCTATATGTTACAATTTATAATGCATAAAAAAGAAGAAAACGTGTTCTTGTCTTACATAGGGACTGTGAATAATAGGTAACATTTAAAAAAAGAACAGTTCTCTTCTGATTTTATCATCATTAGTTGGATAGAAGTGATAGATAATTTAATTGTATTGTTTTTGCAGGTACCAGTGGTTCCATTGACACCAGGAGCCAGTATCCTCATTAATGTATTCCTTATGATGAAGCTCAGCCCTCTAACCTGGATTAGGTTCACTGTCTGGATTGTCATAGGTAAGAGGGTCCCCTTTGTTTTTATTTGACTTCTGTTCAACACTAAAACACTGAATATTGAGTGTCTTGCTCTGAAGAAGCACTTCTGTAATTGTGGTTTGCTGAAAAAGGACACAAATAATTGTGTCATAATTGAGGAATGACCAAATACAGTACAACACAGGTACTTTTGTATTTGTAATGCATTCCGAAAAGTCAGACGAGGACGGAATCGTACAAAAACTGAAGCTATTTTTCTATTGAAAAATAATTAAAATCTGATCATTCCATTACAGACACACAGTTGTACTTTCAAAAAAACACAGTTAAACCTCTGGGGAAATTTTATTTAAATAATATTCAAAGCAAACAGGATTGAAAAGTCAAAACATTTGGGACTATTTGTTTTTATTAAGGCAGCACGGTGGTAGAGGGGTTAGTGCGTCTGCCTCACAATACGAAGGTCCTGAGTAGTCCTGGGTTCAATCCCGGGCTCAGGATCTTTCTGTGTGGAGTTTGCATGTTCTCCCCGTGACTGCGTGGGTTCCCTCCGGGTACTCCGGCTTCCTCCGACCTCCAAAGACATGCACCTGAGGATAGGTTGATTGGCAACACTAAAAATTGGCCCAAAGTGTGTGAATGTGAGTGTGAATGTTGTCTGTCTATCTGTGTTGGCCCTGCGATGAGGTGGCAACTTGTCCAGGGTGTACCCCGCTTTCCGCCCGATTGTAACTGAGATAGGCACCAGCGACCCCAAAGGGAATAAGCGGTAAAAAATGGATGGATGGATGGATGTTTTTATTAAAATTAATTTGCTCAAAGAACTCAAACATCAGTCGTCAACAAGATTATCAAACATAAAATGTTTTTTTTATTTATTATTTGGACACTTTTGAAGGCCTTTGATCAGATAAATTTAAATGAGTAAAATAACCAATTTTGTGCAAATTTACATTAATTGAAAACTGATCATTTGATCAAAAGGCCTTCAAAAGACTAAAATTATGACTAAAATAAATAAAAACATGACATGTTTGGTATTTTTGTGTAGGACTGAAGTTTATTGAAAGATTTCTGCAAATAAGTAAAAAAATATATATATCCAAACTGTGTTTATGGCCTTTTTAAAAATAAAAGACTCTCATGTCCTGTTTGGCTTTGATGTTTTGTGAAGTAACTGATAGTATGTCGTAGACCTATGAAAGAATTGGTCGTTGAAATTTAAAACATTTACATAAAAAAACAATCGTGGGAAAATTACCCATAGTGAATCAACACAACAAAATTAGGGCCAAAATACAACACAAATTTACATGATGGACAAATAAGTCAGCCTTTGTCCCTGAGGGGCAAAGGGGCTATTTGCAACCTTTACGCTCCAGAGTGTTGTCAGCATTATATCCCGCCCTCCTCCGGCTTTTAGGATTTTTTGTGTGTGTTTTGCCAATGATAGCAATTTAGCTACTAATTTTAGTTATCATTAAATCAATCAATCAATCAATGTTTACTTATATAGCCCTAAATCACTAGTGTCTCAAAGGGCTGCACAAACCACCACGACATCCTCGGTAGGCCCACATAAGGGCAAGGAAAACTCACACCCAGTGGGACATTGGTGACAATAATGACCCAGTGGGACGTCGGTGACAATGATGACTATGAGAACCTTAGAGAGGAGGAAAGCAATGGATGTCGAGCGGATCTAACATGATACTGTGAAAGTTCAATCCACAATGGATACAACACAGTCGCGAGAGTCCAGTCCAAAGAGGATCCAAGACACAGCAGCGAGAGTCCCGTTCACAGCGGAGCCAGCAGGAAACCATCCCAAGCGTAGGCGGACCAGCAGCGCAGAGATGTCCCCAGCCGATACACAGGCAAGCAGTACATGGCCACCGGATCGGACCGGACCCCCTCCACACGGGAGAGTGGGACATAGAAGAAAAAGAAAAGAAACGGCAGATCAACTGGTCTAAAAAGGGAGTCTATTTAAAGGCTAGAGTATACAAATGAGTTTTAAGGTGAGACTTAAATGCTTCTACTGAGGTGGCATCGCGAACTGTTACCGGGAGGGTATTCCAGAGTACTGGAGCCCGAACGGAAAATGCTCTATAGCCCGCAGACTTTTTTTGGGCTTTGGGAATCACTAATAAGCCGGAATCCTTTGAACGCAGATTTCTTGCCGGGAGATATGGTACAATACAATCGGCAAGATAAGATGGAGCTAGACCGTGTAGTATTTTATACGTAAGTAGTAAAACCTTAAAGTCACATGTTAAGTGCACAGGAAGCCAGTGCAGGTGAGCCAGTACAGGCGTAATGTGATCAAACTTTCTTGTTCTTGTCAAAAGTCTAGCAGCCGCATTTTGTACCAACTGTAATCTTTTAATGCTAGACATGGGGAGACCCGAAAATAATACGTTACAGTAGTCGAGGCGAGACGTAACAAACGCATGGATAATGATCTCAGCGTCTTTAGTGGACAGAATGGAGCGAATTTTAGCGATGTTACGGAGATGAAAGAAGGCCGTTTTAGTAACGCTTTTAATGTGTGCCTCAAAGGAGAGAGTTGGGTCGAAGATAATACCCAGATTCTTTACCATGTCGCCTTGTTTAATTGTTTGGTTGTCAAATGTTAGAGTTGTATTATTAAATAGAGTTCGGTGTCTAGCAGGACCGATAATCAGTATTTCCGTTTTTTTGGCGTTGAGTTGCAAAAAGTTAGCGGACATCCATTGTTTAATTTCATTAAGACACGCCTCCAGCTGACTACAATCCGGCGTGTTGGTCAGCTTTAGGGGCATGTAGAGTTGGGTGTCATCAGCATAACAGTGAAAGCTAACACCGTATTTGCGTATGATGTCACCTAGCGGCAGCATGTAGATGCTGAAGAGTGCAGGGCCAAGGACCGAACCCTGGGGAACTCCACACGTTACCTTAACGTAGTCCGAGGTCACATTGTTATGGGAGACACACTGCATCCTATCAGTAAGATAAGAGTTAAACCAAGACAGGGCTAAGTCTGACATACCAATTCGTGTTTTGATACGTTCTAATAAAATATTATGATCGACGGTATCGAAAGCAGCGCTAAGATCGAGGAGCAGCAACATAGATGACGCATCAGAATCCATCGTTAGCAATAGATCATTAGTCATTTTTGCGAGGGCTGTCTCCATCGAGTGATTTGCCCTGAAACCGGATTGAAAGGTTTCACATAGATTGTTAGACGCTAAGTGTTCATTTAACTGCTCCGCAACAATTTTTTCAAGGATTTTTGAAATAAAGGGAAGGTGAGACACCGGTCGGTAATTTACCATGAGGTCAGGATCGAGGTTAGGTCTTTTAAGAAGAGGATGAATAACCGCTTTTTTGAATGCTAGGGGAACAGTGCCCGAGGAGAGTGATAAGTTTATAATATTTAGCACTGATGGACCTAATAATACAAAGAGTTCCTTGATCAGTTTCCCAGGAAGAGGGTCAAGTAAACATGTTGTCTGTTTTATTCCATTTACACGTTGTAACAATTCCTCTAATGTTATTTCCTCAAAACGAGAGAAACTATTTTGGAGGGCAGTATCCACCGTATATACAATCGTGTCAGTGTTAATAGAACTCCGTTGTAGCTGGGACGCATTGTCTTTAATCTCCTTTCTAATGACTTCAATTTTCTTACTAAAGAATTGCATAAAGTCATCAGCTGAGTGGGTTAAGCTACTGGAAGGAGTCCCTTGTTGGGTTAGCGATGCTACCGTACTAAACAAAAATTTAGGATCGTTTTTATTACGGTGGATGAGATTTGAGTAATATTTAGCTTTAGCTAAGGTAAGCACGCGTTTATAAGTTATTAAACCATCACTCCATGCTTGATGGTGCACCTCAAGTTTAGTCGTGCGCCATTTGCGTTCCAGCTTTCTTCATAATAATTTCTGAGCTCTAGTTTCTTCTGTAAACCACGGGGTGCGCTTTTTTGGAGCCTTTTTTAACTTTGGCGGTGCTATGTTATCAATGGTTTCGCGCAGGGCGTCGTTAAAGTTGTTAGAGAGGTTATCAATAGAGCCCACATACTTTGGGAATGGTGCCATTACCGAGGGCAGTAGGTCAGCAAGAGTTGTCGTTGTGGCTGTATTAATGTTGCGGCTGCTATAGCAGTTATTATTATTATTAGTTTGACGAACATGCGTCTGAACCTCGAATTTTATAAGGTAATGATCGGACAATACTTTAGTATACGGGAGTATCGTAACTTTGGAAACGGTGATGCCCCTGACAAGCACTAGGTCTATCGTATTACCGTTGCGATGCGTGGGTTCATTTATTATTTGTGTGAGACCACAGCTATCAATTACAGTCTGGAGCGCTACGCACGGTGGGTCCGATGGGGTATTCATATGGATATTAAAGTCCCCCATTATGATTATATTATCGGCGTGTGTCACTAGATCAGCAACGAACTCTGAGAATTCATTAATAAAGTCCGAATAGGGCCCTGGGGGGCGGTAGATAACAGCCAGGTGTAGAGGCAGCGGTGTGACAGACCTCATAGTAAGCACCTCAAACGATTTATATTTATTATTTATGTTAGGACTAAGGTTAAAGTTTTCGTTGTATATTAGTGCGACCCCCCCACCCCTTTTGAGCGGACGGGCAATATGCGCATGTGTAAAGTTAGGAGGACATGCCTCATTTAGCGCAAAAAAGTTGTTTGGTTTAAGCCAGGTTTCGCTGAGACCGATGACGTTAAGATTGTTGTCTCTGATAATATCATTAACTAACAACGTTTTGGGAGACAATGATCTTATGTTTAAAAAACCTATATTATAGGTAGTGGGCTGTTTTAGGGAGTTTTTGATCAAATTATCCGTAGTAGCAATATTAATAATGTTGTGTTTATTATGCCCAGTGCATTTAGTATAGTTACGACCATATCTAGGAATTGATACGACAGGAATTTTCCGATTGTTTGATGGTTGCTTTGATAAACTGCATGCATCATGGTTAGCCACCTCAGTAACGGGGATTTTCCGATTGTTTGTTTGTTGCTTTGATAAACTGCACGCATCATGGTTAGCCACCTCAGTAACGGGGATTTTCCGATTGTTTGTTTGTTGCTTTGATAAACTGCACGCATCATAGTTAGCCACCTCAGTAAAACACATGTCCAACTCTGAAACACTCAAAGCAGAAAAAACTTGTTCTAATTTAACTGACTCCTTACCCAGACCAGTAGTCTCGCATTTTCCATCTAAATCCGTCTTCGGGATGGAGGAAAGTGGTGTTCTGTGGGGATTAGCCTTCTGCTTTGTTTTTAGCCCCGCTCGGCATCCGCGTTTCCGATCACACTGCTGGCGTCTGCTCCGTAGACGGCCCCCGCTGCTACTACTAAATGTATATTCTATCATAACAACGTGACCGTAAATTGTTAGTTGCTTCTCTTGGACGGCTTATGTGTGTGTGAACTGTGTTTACGTCTTGACAAGCAAGCGGTGAGTGACAAGGCTGAATGCCACACTAATTCCTTTGGCTGATGAGCAAATGTTATTATATACAATTAGTAATAGTGAAAAATATGACATTTAAAAAATATTTTTATGTTCTGTTAAAGAACTATATCTGGGATGGACAAACTACGACCCGGGAGCAACATTCAGCCCGTTGATCTTTTTAATCTGGCCCGCCAAATATTAGACAAAAATTAAGCAAAGATCTGTTTTGAAAACTGCCACAACAAAACTGATCCTAGACTTCAGCGCATTGGCAAAAAAGGTTGATCAACAACTTTGCTCCCACTGAAAGACAATGTAAGTGTTAACTCTGTAATACCATTTTTATGTTTCTTTGAGCTGCTGATATGATATTGTTGAAAATAGATGTAAATCCCATGTTTGGGATGTCTATTCTCAACAGATATATGCTTTGAAATGCAGCATGTGTTCGCTCGGTCCGTCTGTCAAATTTCAGAAGCCAACGTGGCCTCTGAGACAAAAAGTTTGCCCACCCTTGCACTAATGGTATACCATAAGCTAGCCTTGAAAGATGTTACTTTAAGCAATAGAAGGTAATTACAGTTTTAGAAGCAGAAACTATGGAAAATTTGTATAAATGATTAATAAAAAATGTGTATAAATGATTAATAAAATGGATAAACAAACATTTAACATAATTTAGGGCGATAATCGGAAAAGGAGGATGGTAGAAGAGAGCCCCGCGGACATTACCTTTGTACTTTGCAACAAGTTCTTTCTTGAATTTAAGTGTTTCGAACCTTCTTTTTCAAAGTGCTGAGATTCGCAACTTTCTTTGGCCCAAATGTGTTTTTTTTGCAGTGGTACTCAATAAAAAAAATGCACACAGACTAAGTTACCAACTTGTGGGATTCTTTGTTTGGGAACAAACGGACTGCAGTGGAACTTCAACTTACAAGTGCCCCACCTTAAAAAAAAATTCAGATTCAAGCTGTTTTTAGGACAATATACTATACAGTATACGACAAAACTATATTTGCGTATTTAATAGGGGTGTAACGGTACACAAAAATTTCGGTTCGGTACGTACTTCGGTTTAGAGGTCAAGGTTCGGTTCATTTTCGGTACAGTAAAAAAAAAAAAAAAAAATACATTTTTTTTCGTTATTTATTTACCAAATTTATAAACAATGGTCAACATACATATACACACAGGGTCCATTGCCAGGGTTGATGTGGTCAACGTATATAATATAAAAACTAAATGAGATAAGGTTCAGAATGGTTTCTTAACAAAACCTTTCTACATATAAAGGGCTTTTTTTGATTGATTGAGACTTTTATTAGTATTTTGCACAGTACATATTCCGTACAATTGACCACTAAATGGTTACACCCCAATAAGTTTTTCAACTTGTTTAAGTCGGTGTCCACGTTAATCAACATTAAACTGCCTCAAGTTGTTGCTCAGATTAAATAAAATGACAAAACTTTTCGTCTACATATAAAACGTGCAACATTAAACAATTTCAAGTCAACTCAGCCTAATATTAACTTTTCTTCCCCCCCTCCCCCGCCCACCCTCCCCCCTTGCCTGGCTAACTTGCCAACAAGAGGATACATGGGCTCATTGTTCTCCCACCATAAAAGTGGGTCAAAATCTAGTTTTTAATGCAATATGGACTTCAATCTGCTGCTATAAAAACATTTGTTATTGCTTTAGCCCTGGCTGACTCACCGAGGAGAGGCTGCTTGAATGCGGTGGTGACTCTTCAAATGAGTTAGCATGTGTTATGAGAGTAGCGTATGTGTTTGTGTGGCCCTTTCATATGTGACAGCATGTGAGGTGAGTGCCGTCAGTGAGTGTGTGGGCGAGCGAGGTGAGGGATCGTAGCTTGAGTGCGGGGAGTGGCTTGTGTTTTGTTGGATTGGCTGTGTGCAAGACCTCAATAAAGCCACGATTTGCAACTAATCGCCGGACTCTTCATTTACCCTGGAGTCCGGAGCTGTGGAGACCCACTGCCGGGTAGAGTGAAGGGTGTTGCCCCCAAGAATACATCAGCCCTGGAGGAGTGTCTCCCCTGCGCTCCTCGACTACGGTCTGGGAGCCGGAAACAGGAAAGGTGCAGCACATGTTTGACGTGTTGTCACAAGCAGCTGCTGAACAATGTCGGCAAACCTCTGTCCTCCATTGTTGTATCGTGCAGCCAAAGTGTTCCCAAAAGGGAGATCTTAACGAGGCAGGAGGGTCTTCCAGCTCTGGCTTTTACATGTTGTCCTAGCTTGGTCACTGCTAGCATGTGTACTCGTTCGGTACACCTCCGAACCGAACCGAAACCCCTGTACCGAAACGGTTCAATACAAATACACGTACCGTTACACCACTAGTATATCTGATTATTGACGGCTTTGCAGGAACTCCACATTATTTTTTGCAGCGGTTAACTTAAACCTACACACGTGACATGTAACGTTCTTTGACTTCAATCCAAATGGTCATGTTTTCACGCCTTGGCAGGTCTCTTTGTTTATTTCAGCTATGGGATTTGGCACAGCAAAGAGGGCATGAGAGAGCTGCAGCCCAAAGACATGGCTGCCCGCTATGTCGTGCTCCCCAGCGGCAGCCTCGTAGAGACCGTGGAGTCCGTCCAGCCCGATGGACAAGTGGACACCTCAGCGCCTCACATGAACCCTTCAGCCGCCACAACGACTGAGGAGTATCCCGTAAGAAGATGATGTGTGAGCAATCATGAAGGTTCTAACTGCCTGCTGTGTACTGTACTACACTTCTCGCTTGTTTATACACATTGTAAGTCACACCTCTGCCGCTTTCCGTACACATCGCTCTGCAAGTTTAAGCACACCCTTCGAATAAGACGTGCATCCTCTGTCTTGTTGTGAAGCTTATTTGTATATCTTGTAATACTCAAAGCAGAGTGCTTTCTCACAAATCTCCTTTCGTCAGATATATTTCAAAATCAAGGTTGTAGGTTAAATGCTCTATGGTGCTTTTTCTGTGACAACCTCTTCTTAAAGCTCTGCTAGGTTTTGACACAATTTTATATAAAGTTGGGAAATTTAACATCAAGCCAAAAATCCTGAGTATAATCAGCATTTATGTGATTAGTTTGTCTCATTTCATTTAACTAAGCCTCAGGAGGAATTCAAATAATGTGCATCACTTTGCACAATTATCTTAGTGGTACATTCCAACTGTGCTGGACTGAGTGAGTTCTCACCAATTATTTCATATGCTAAACTGTGTGTTTATACAATATTTATCTTATTATAATTGATTTTTTTTTATTCCTGCTATTATCTTGTTTTTTCAGTTGTGTGTTCCTGCCACAGTAGATTTTTGTGTGCGTTCACTGTTCACCCATGGGTGACGTTTCCCACCGACGATCCCCTAAAAAACAGCAACACGTCAATGCTTAATCCCCCAAATCTCATCCCATGACCCTGATCTCCTTTGTGTCACAATTAATTGTTTTTCTTCATGCACTGTTAAACAGCACACATTTCTCTTGTCACTAACATCATCATAGATATAAAAGCACAGCAGCTCATCTATGGTGGCCATAAAAATATTACAAACTATAAAAACACTTTTATACATTGCATCAAACAACTTTATTTTCAGAAAACAAAATACCATACATTGCTTATCGCAGTCCTCTCACACCACATTTGAGCTTCAAATATTGCACTTTTACCAGATTGCAAATTTTTTCTTTTACCCTAAATAAGTTTTCTCAATCACTTAATGTTATGCCTCCCCTCCCCCAGAAGAAAATATATCACACCCCCTCACTCTACACCAGTGGTTCTCAACCTTTTTTTCAGTGATGTACCCCCTGTGAACATGTTTTTGATTCAAGTAACCCCTAATCAGAGCAAAGCATTTTTGGTTGAAAAAAAGAGATAAAGGAAAAAAAATACAGCACTATGTCATCAGTTTCTGATATATTAAATTTCATAACAGTGCAAACTATTGCTCATGTGTAGTGGTCTTTCGGAACTATTTGGGAAAAAAAGATATCAAAATAACTTCAAAATTGCTGAAAAATAAACAAGTGATTCAATTATAAATACAATTTCTACACATAGAAGTAATCATCAACTTAAAGTGCCCTCTTTGGGGATTGTAATAGAGATCCATCTGGATTCATTAACTTAATTCTAAACATTTCTTCACAAAAAAATAAATCTTTAACATCAATATTTATGGAACATGTCCACAAAAAAATCTAGCTGTCAACACTGAATACTGCATTGTTGTATTTTTTTTCAGTTTATGAACTTAAATTCATATTTTGTTGAAGTATTATTCAATAAATATATTTATAAGGATTTTTGAATTGTTGCTATTTTTAGAATATTGTTAAAAAATCTCACATACCCCTTGGCATCCCTTCAACTACCCCCAGGGGTACGCATACCCCCATTTGAGAACCACTGCTCTACACAATTATAAATAGAATAATTTATCTACAAAATTGTTATAAGTACACCTCTACATAACATTGTATCCTCATGAAAATTATAGAAAAATAAATAGATGTACACCAATTTACAAAAAAGATCAATTTAATTAATATATATTTTTTTGTCTGCAACATAAAAGATATAAAGTGTGTCAATGTGCCCAAAGCTAAAATAAAATATATAAATATATATTAAAAAAATTGGACTGTATTGAACCATTTGATGCTGAAAAAAACATTTCAAAAACTCAATAAATTCAAATTCATCAGCAGCATTACCCCAAGAGCACAATTTAACCTGCAAATCAAAAAATAATAAAATAATTTGTGCTAACTTTTCTCATGAAAATGATGAAGTCAGGATTAATGGTTACAATGAGCACGTTTTTAGAGCACAGCTTGGGGTTTGAAGCATGATCCTGAAAAAGCCCGGGGTCACTCACCCCCTACCTAACTATTTTAGACGAAATGCCCAAGTTAAGCATTTCGAGCATAAGATGGCTAAATGAACTATACATTATACATTACCATGAATTGATTAACATGAGTTGTTTAACGTCGATCCCGATTTAAACAAGTTGAAAAACTTATTTGAGTGTTACCATTTAGTGGTCAATTATACGGAATATGTACTGTACTGTGCAATCTACTAATAAAAGTTTCAATCAATACATATAAATACTACAGTGATATTGGCCACTAATCCGCCCTCATAATGTTGAAAAATGTATTTAGAACATGCTAGGCTATGAAAATATTTGATTTATGAATATTGATTTCCACTTCGCGGAAATGACTTTTATCGCCGTCATGTCCAGAACCAATTGACATCGATAAATGACGTCCTTCTGTGTTTTGCAATTCCCAGCCACCATATTAATTAGCGTTTTATTGTCATTCATCAGAAAGGATTTAGCACAAATAAACTGACATTACATGTTGGCAGGGGCATGCATACATTCTGACTTCTGCTACAGATAATAAACATTCCCACACTTGTGCATGTTAAACAAGTTCAAACATGTATATTTTCGTTTCTTGTCTGCTTATAAAACCAATGGCCTTAAACATGTAAATCAAGGAATCGTTTTTCTCCACAATAGATTGCACTCTGCAGCGAGCATGTTACATTTCATTATCACAATGTGTAAACCAAATACAAACAGAATGTAAAAGGTTTAGTTTTGGAGGGAGGACCCGAATAATTTGCACACTATTTTAAAATATGTTTTTTATGCTTGCACCAAAAAGCACAGACATTATTATTATTATCATGACAGTCCTTCTTTCCAGTTGTTGTTGCTCCTGCACATTATAGTCTCCATCTTTCAGGTGTGTCTGTATGAGAGTGCTGTGTCCTAAATGTAAAATAAATGTTTTGAAGCATTGTTTCGTAAAAATCTTCTTGAATAATATCCATATATATATATATATAAATATATATATATATCCGTTTCGGTTCGGTTCGGAGGTGTACCGAACGAGTTTCCACACGGACAAGAATTTACCGTGAATTGATTTACGTGGACCCCGACTTAAACAAGTACAAAAACTTATTCGGGTGTTACCATTTCGTGGTCAATTGTACATAATATGTACTGTACTGTGCAATCTACTAATAAAAGTTTCAATCAATCAATCAAACATATTAAGTAGCGTACCGCACGTTGTGTAAATAATGCACACACCAAGGCACAACACACAGTATGCTAGCAGTGACCGGGCTACGATTGTCTGACCACACCTCCTTTTTTCAGCGGATATATCCTCTTTTGCGGGGCTGTCCGGGTGGAGTTTCTTAAATGCCTCAAATGTCCGACATTTTAAGTTAGGGTTGCGTGTATTTTCAATGTACGTTCAGGGTTAAGAAGGGGTTAAAAACAAAACAAATTGTGAACGCAGCAGCATTCGTGAAGGAGGGTCAGAGACAGAGAGAGCGAGAGTTATGATAAACGCGCATGCGTCGCCTGGCTATGCTTTTTACCCATAGATTTATCAGATTTTATTTTTTATTATCTATAGCAGGGGTGTCAAAAATGTGCCCCGGAGGCCATTTGCGGCCCACAGCTAATGTTTTAAAGGCCCACGGCACATTCTAAAAATACTATTAAAATAAACAATAATATAACAAAAGTGACATAAAAAAGCTTACAGGCTAAGTGTAATTTAGAAAAAGTTGCAATGTTGACTAATAAAACAAAGCTGTTTTTTTTCTTTCTAACTGTCATTGCTCAAAACAAAATATTGAATCAAAATCAACGTTATTATGAATTATTGACCTATCCAAGGTTCTGATTACTTCACATCAAATATTCCACTAAGAAAAATATTTTTGGTGGAAGATTTTGCAAATTTGGTAATTAAATAACCCCAAAAAATATATTTTGTTGTTTTCTTACTGTACCGAAAATGAACCGAATTGTGACCTCTGAACTGAGGTACGTACCGAACCAAAATTTTTGTGTATCGTTACACCCCTAATATAACATCAGGTACTTCAATGTCTTGTCAGATTTTTTTTTTTAATTTCAAGACATGAATAATAACTTTAATATGCAGTATTACCTGTCGGCAGTGTGGATAGTTTGAGACATTAAGCGGTAATCAACGTATTAATCACAGACACGTGGTGACGGAAGAATTACCTTAACTTTATTTTCATGCTTGAGTTGTGTTAATGTCAGGGATTTAAATCTTAGCTGTTTTTTTAAACAACAAAAAACAAAACATTACCGACAATGATATGTAAGTTTAATTTATATGAGGGAGTGCTTATCATCACTCAGAGGTATATAAATCCCAGCGGTTGCCTTGGAAACTTCCATCCAGCCATCCATTTCCTACCGCTTGTCCCTTTTGGGGTTGGGGGGGGTGCTGCAGCCTATTTCAACTGCATTTGGATTGAAGATGGCGTACACCCTGGACAAGTCGCCACCTCATTGCAGGGCCAACACAGATAGACAGACAACATTAACACACTAGGGCCAATTTTAGTGTTGCCAATCAACCTATCCCCAGGTGCATGTTTTTGGAAGTGGGAGTAAGCCGGAGTACCCGGAGGGAACCCACGCAGTCACGGGGAGAACATGCAATCTCCACACAGAAAGATCCCAAGCCCGGGATCCAACCCAGGACTACTCAGGACTTTCGTATTGTGAGGCATCGGGCTGCCACCGTGGAAACTTAAAAATGGTAAATGGGTTATGCTTATATAGCGCTTTTCTACCTTTAAGGTACTCATATCGCTTTGACACTATTTCCACATTCACCCATACTGCCATGCAAGACCCTAACCAAGACCCATCAGGTGCAAGGGCGAAGGGTCTCGCTCAAGGATACAACGGACGTGGCAAGGATGGCAGAAACCTGGGGATCGAACCAGGTACCTTCAAGTTGCTGGCACGGCTTCTCTACCAACTGAGCCACGCCGTCCCCGAAACTTGTTTACTATGCTCTTTTTATTTAAAAGCCTACTGAAACCCACTACTACCGACCACGCAGTCTGATAGTTTATATATCAATGATGAGATCTTAACATTGCAACACATGCCAATACGGCCGGTTTAGTTCACTAAATTGCAATTTTAAATTTCGCACGGAATAATCATGCTAAAACGCCGCGGTTTGATGACGCGTGCGCGTGTCGTCACGCATTGTAGAGGACATTTTGGTCCAGCCCCGTTCAAAGCTATAAGTCGTCTCTTTTTTATTTGCATAATTCCACATTATTATGGACATTTGTGTTGCTGAATCTTTTGCAATTTGTTCAATTAATAATGGAGACGTCAAAGAAGAAAGATGTAGGTGGGAAGCGGTGTATTGCGGCCGCCTTTAGCAACACAAACACAGCCGGTGTTTCCTTGTTTACATTCCCACAAGATGACGGTGAAGCTTTACTATGGAACAGAGCGGTCAAGCGAACATGGTTCCCTACCACATGTCAACCGGCAGGTTTCGGTGAGAAAATGGTGGTAATAAGTCGGCTCTTACCGTAGACATAAGCGGAAAGCTTGCGTCGTTCCTCCTGCACCTGTCAAAGAGGCAGCTGCGCACTCTTTTGCCTCCTCCCACCGGCTGCCCCCGACCGTCGGATGCTTCCACCGTGGAGAAGGGAAAAAAATAATAATCTCAGCCCTGCCCCACTGGCTGTCTTCGCCTCGTTGAGAAACGTGGCTTCCCTCTGAGATACTGGCGGTGGCCACACCCCTCCGACTTTCAGGTTGTACAGGTACGACCATATAATCTCACTAAAACACTAGTAACACAATAAGCAGATAAGGGATTTTCCAGAATTATCCTAGTAGATATTTCAAATAACATCTGAATCGCTCTGCCGTGTAGGTTTTTTTTTTCTAGTCCTTCACTCTCACTTTCCTCATCCACGAATCTTTCATCCTCGCTTAAATTAATGGGGAAATCGTCGCTTTCTCGGTCCGAATCGCTCTCGCTGCTGGTGGCCATGATTGTAAACAATGTGGGGATGTGAGTAGCTCCACAGCCCGTGACGTCACGCGCACATAGTCTGCTACTTCCGGTACAGGCAAGGCTTTTTAGTGATTCCCAAAGCCCAAAAAAAGTCTGCGGGCTATAGAGCGTTTTCCGTTCCGGCTCCAGTACTCTGGAATGCCCTCCCGGTAAAAGTTCGAGATGCCACCTCAGTAGAAGCATTTAAGTCTCACCTTAAAACTCATTTGTATTCTCTAGCCTTTAAATAGACTCCCTTTTTAGACCAGTTGATCTGCCGTTTCTTTTCTTTTTCTTCTATGTCCCACTCTCCCTTGTGGAGGGGGTCCGGTCCAATCCGGTGGCCATGTACTGCTTACCTGTGTATCGGCTGGGGACATCTCTGCGCTGCTGATCCGCCTCCGCTTGGGATGGTTTCCTGCTGGCTCCGCTGTGAACGGGACTCTCGCTGCTGTGTTGGATCCGCTTTGGACTGGACTCTCGCGACTGTGTTGGATCCATTATGGATTGAACTTTCACAGTATCATGTTAGACCCGCTCGACATCCATTGCTTTCCTCCTCTCCAAGGTTCTCATAGTCATCATTGTCACCGACGTCCCACTGGGTGTGAGTTTTCCTTGCCCTTATGTGGGCCTACCGAGGATGTCGTAGTGGTTTGTGCAGCCCTTTGAGACACTAGTGATTTAGGGCTATATAAGTAAACATTGATTGATTGATTGATTGATTTTTTATTAGCGACCAAAAGTTGCGAACTTTATCGTGGATGTTCTCTACTAAATCCTTTCAGCAAAAATATGGCAATATCGCGAAATGATCAAGTATGACACATAGAATGGACCTGCTATCCCCGTTTGAATAAGAAAATCTAATTTCAGTAGGCCTTTAAGTGCCATGATTCAAACAACAAAGCTCATCTGTGCCCAAGCCTGCCTGTCTTAAAAGCCATAAGTTTAACCAACATGTGATGTACAAAAAAGGGGTACTAATAGCAAATATAATACATTGTAAACATTTAAAGTAGCAGTAAAATATACTCTTAACAAAAGCAACAATTGAAGTGAGTTAATTTACGTATTACATGTTATATTTACAGATGATGTAATAAAAACACAATTTGAGAGGCTTGACATACACAGTAGTTTTGCTCAAGAGTATACTAAAGATCTTCTGCCTGTTTTATCAAAATCGAGCCACTTTCTTGCCACTTATCACTTCAAAAATATCCTTTTTTCTTTTTCTGTTTCACGCTCCTCGTTAGAGGTGAATAAGAGGTCTTGTGTGTCGCAGCAGTAGAACTGATGCTTAGGTGGAGGTTTTGAAGGGTGACGCAGGAGGGGGATACGTGATCTGCCGCACGAGTCGACTCCCAACCGTGACGGTCTTTGGCTTTGGCCCCTTTGTCACTGTATCCCAACCATGAAGCGCCGCTGGTCTGCCTGCTGCTGAAAACAAAACAATACCAGAAATGATCAATAATTTATTAACCTTTTGTAAGTTTGACTACACACATTTACTCCTAGGCTCCAAAAGGGGTCCGCTCATAGAATTGTCATGAGTCAGCAATACATTAATTTTTTACTTTCAACACTTGAATCGGAGTTCTGTTCATAACTTTTATGGACAGAATTTCAAGGCGCAGTCAGGGCATAGAGGGTATCTGGTGTGGTGGCTGCAGGATTAGGTCTCTGCTTTTTGCAGAGGATGTGGTCCTGATGGCTTCATCTGGCCAGGATCTTCAGCTCTCACTGGATCGGTTCGCAGCCGAGTGTGAAGCGACTGGGATGAGAATCAGCACCTCCAAGTCCGAGTCCGTGGTTCTCGCCCGGAAAAGGGTGGAGTGCCGTCACCGGGTTGGGGAGGAGATCTTGCCCCAAGTGGAGGAGTTCAAGTACGAGTGAGGGAAGAGTGGATCGTGAGGTCGATTGGTGCGGCGTCTTCTGTAATGCGGAACCTGTATCGATCCGTTGTGGTGAAGAAGGAGCTGAGCCGGAAGGCAAAGCTCTCAATTTACCGATCGATCTACGTTCCCATCCTCCCCTATGGTCATGAGCTTTGGGTTAAAGACAAGATCACGGGTACAAGTGGCCAAAATGAGTTTCCTCCATGGGGTGGCGGGGCTTTCCGTTAGAGATAGGGTGAGAAGCTCTGCCATCCAAGAGGAGCTCAAAGCAAAGCCGCTGCTCCTCCACATCGAGAGGAGCCAGATGAGGTGGTTCGGGCATCTGGTCAGGATGCCACCCGAACGGCTCCCTAGGGAGATGTTTCGGGCACGTCCGACCGGTAGGAGGCCACGGGGAAGACCCAGGACACGCTGGGGAGAGTATGTCTCCCGGCTGGCCTGGGAACGCCTCAGGATCCCCCGGGAAGAGCTAGACGAAGTGGCTGGGGAGAGGTAAGTCTGAGCTTTCCTGCTTAGGCTGGCTCCCACGACCCGACCTCGGATTGATTTTTTTGATTGATTGAAACATGTTTTAGTAGATTGCGCAGCACAGTACAATTCAACTTTTTTAAGTCGGGGTCCACGTTAAACAATTCATGGTATCATGAATTGCATAACTGCCTGAAATCATTTGCATTGCATTCCTGCAGTTTAACTCATTTACGCTTATCAAAGCTGTGAGAATTATGCTCATGGTTCTCTGGTGCCATCTAGTGGTTAAGGGGCGCAATTACACCAAAACAATATTCTTTATTCTTGTGTTTCAGTCAGCAAAAATTAGATTCATCCAGCTTTAATGGAAAAAGCATAGTAATACACCAGGATTACAGTCAGTTAAAAAATGGGAGTCAATCGGGCCCAAATGGTTCTCAAGAGAAAGTGTGAATACTTTGTGTTTCTTTTCTATTCTAACAACTTTGCAATTTTAAGACCGCTCACAATCATACCACAAAATAAACTATGTAATTCCCACTTTGAGCCCTAGAATGCACAAGGGTTAACATTCAGCATAGAAAAAAATTGAGAATTACTCACAATGGATTTCTTTGCATCGGTGTCAGGTGACGTAGCTGTTTTTCTACTGCCGTGCTTCCTGAAGAGAGGCTACACGTCTACGAGGCCACAAACAAAATATTCTTTAGGGACACATAAAAGAAAAGGCTGGGGCCTGAGTCCGCCCCTGGCCTTAACTCTACCTTAACAGCATTAAGTTGCGCGGCCTCCTTCAATTTCACCAGGCTGCTGTTAAGGCTGGTGTTCTCCCTCTCGAGGACTCGAATGCGGACGCAGTTGGCCTGTAACTGTTGCTCCATATCCAAAAGCACGCTCCCTGTACCTGAAAAAAAAATCACATGACATCATACAACCAAGCCAAAAAATATATTATTCATAAGATTAACACTCTACCTTTCCCGACTAGAGATCATCGCCCTATAAATTCCAAAAACAGAATAATGAAGATAAGTGCATACTCTGAGGTGGGGTGAGAGCGAGGGGGCTGAGGTCAGGGAAAGCCACCAGCAACCTTTCTCTCTCTGTGCAGGATTTCACACTTTCTTTGAGGTCAGCCACTGTGGTCTTGAACTCGTCCAAGTGTGTTTCTAGTGCCTGCTTCTCATGTTGGAGCTGTGAACTTATATCCTGAAAAGAGAGGACATCACCACATATTTAAATTAGGTCAAACAGAGGGGTTGAGGGTGGCCTTCTGAAATGAGATTTTCTTATTCAAACGGGGATAGCAGGTCTATTCTATGTGTCATACTTGAACATTTCGCGATATTGCCATATTTTTGCTGAAAGGATTTAATAGAGAACATCCACGATGAAGTAAGCAACTTTAGGTCGCTAATAAAAAAGCCTTGCCTTTACCGGAAGTAGCAGACGATGTGTGCGTGACGTCACGGGTTGTGGAGCTCCTCACATTGTTTACAATCATGGCCACCAGCAGCGAGAGCGATTCGGACCGAGAAAGCGACGATGTCCCCATTAATTTGAGCAAGGATGAAAGATTTGTGGATGAGGATAGTGAGAGTGAAGGACTAGAAAAAAATTCAAATAAAAAAGGCGAGGCCATTGGGAGCGATTCAGATGTTATTAGACACATTTACTAGGGTAATTCTGGAAAATCCCTTATCTGCTTATTGTGTTACCAGTGTTTTAGTGAGACTATATGGTACCTGAAAGTCGGAGGGGTGTGGTGACCGCCAGTGTCTCCGGTGGGAGGAGGTAAAAGAGTCTGCAGCTGCAGGAGGACGCAAGCTCCGCTCATGTCTACGGCTTATTACCACAATTTTCTCACCAAAACCTGCCGGTTGACATGTGGTTGGGAACGATGTTCGCTTGACCGCTCTGTTCCATAGTAAAGCTTCACCTTCGCGAATGTAAATAAGGAAACACCGGCTATGTTTGTGTTGCTAAAGGCAGCCGCAATACACCGCTTCCCACCTACATCTTGCTTCTTTGACTTCTCCATTATTAATTGAAGGAATTGCAAAAGATTCAGCAACACAGATGTCCAAAATATTGTGTAATTATGCGATTAAAGCAGACGATTTTTAGCCGTGAGGGGTGCTGGAAGAACATGTCCGCTACAGCCGGTGACGTCACGCGCACGCGTCATCATACACGTCATCATTCCGCGACGTTTTCAACATGATACTTCGCGGGAAATTTAAAATTTAGTAAATTACTACAATTTAGTAAACTAAACCGGCCGTATTGGCATGTGTTGCAATGTTAATATTTCATCATTGATATATAAACTATCAGACTGCTTGGTCGGTAGTAGTGGGTTTCAGTAAACCTTTAAAATACACCTGGCATCTGCACCCAAGGTTGAGCTTCCAAAATTACAAACAGCTTAAAATAGGGCTGCTAGACTTACTTTTGATTGTTCTTATAGATTGAGTGTGGACCGCATGCATTCTTGTCTTGGATGGCTGAAGGTTATTCACAGTTTATCCAGCGTTTTTTTGTTAATTATTCGAAACATTATTCATAACAAGTACCCTACAGCTCTTTTTAAGCAGATTGGTTATAATGCGGGCAGCACGTTGGAAGAGGGGTTAGTGAATGTTGTTTCACAATACGAATGTCCTGAGCAGTCCTGAGTTCAATCCCGGGTTTGGGATATTTCTGTGTGGAGTTTGCATGTTCTACCCATGAATGCGTGGGTTCCCTCCGGGTACTCCGGCTTCCTCCCACCTCCAAAGACATGCACCTGGGGATAGGTTGATTGGCAACACTAAATTGGCCCTAGTGTGTGAATGTGAGTGTGAATGTTGTCTGTCTATCTGTGTTGGCCCTGCGATGAGGTGGCGACTTGTCTAGGGCAGGGGTCGGCAACCCAAAATTTTGAAAGAGCCATATTGGACCAAAAATACACAAAAAAAATCGGTCTGGAGCCGCAAAAAATTCTAAGCCTTTTATAAGTCTTAAAATGAAGGCAAACACATGATGTTAGTGTCTATATTAGCTATACTAGCCTACTATCAAAGCTGGCGAAAATCTCCGTTAACAGAAATGTTGTATTTTATTTTTTATTCTACACATTTTTGCAACATTGGAAAACATTATTAAAATTGAGGCTTCTCCGAGCAGTGTTTTTCAACTACTGTGCCCCGGCACACAAGTGTTCCGTGAGATATTGTTTGGTGTGCCGTGGGAGATTATAACATTTCACCTAATTGGGTCAAAAATATTTTTTGCAAACTAGTAATTATAATCCACAAATGTGCCATTGTTGAGTGTCTGTGCTGTCTAGAGCAGTGGTCCCCAACCTTTTTGTATCCGCGGACCGGTCAACGCTTAATAATATGTCCCGCGGCCCGGGGGAGGGCAGGGCGGGGGGAATTTTTTTTTTTTTTTTTTTTCCTTTGTCATGAAAAAGGGACGTTTTTGTCATGAAAAATGGAGGTTTTTGTGGTTGGTGCACTAATTGTAAGTGTATATTGTGTTTTTTATGTTGATTTAATAAAATACAATTTTTTTAAAAATATGTGGTTGGGGACCACTGGTCTAGACATCGGCAGAGTAACCATGTAATACTCTTCCATATCAGTAGGGGGCAGCAGGTAGCTGACTGCTCTGTAGATGTCTGGAACATGGTTTGTTGTTATCACAATATGTGGAAGGCAGCGTGTAGATAAAAAGGTATCTAACACTAAAACCAAAAATAAACAAAAGGCGAGTGCTGCTAAGAAAAGGCATTGAAGCTTAGGAAAGGCTATGCAAAACAAAACTAAAACTGAATGGGCTGCAAAGTAAACAAAAAATGAATGCTGGACGACAGCAAAGACTTACAGCGTGTGGAGCAGCAGACGGCGTCCGCAAAGCTGACATGACAATCAACAACAAAATAGGAGCGCAAGACAAGAGCTAAAACACTACACACAGGAAAACACCAAAAACCTCAAAATAAGTCATGGCGTGATGTGACAGGTGGTGACAGTACACCTACTTTGAGACAAGAGTTAGAGTGATGCATGGTTGGTTATGGTTTGAATGCGTATCCAAAAAATGCGAGACCTACTTTTTACTGTCAAAATCGGCTGATAAGTTACATTTTTTAATGTTTTCTGCTGGTGGTGTGCCTCGGGATTTGTTCAATGAAAAAAATGTGCCTTGGCTCAGAAAAGGTTGAAAACCACTGTCTCAGAGGGTGAGATAACTTGCAGTCATGGATTGCCTGATTAGCACTCCAGCAAATCAATGAAATCAACAAAGCTCACTTTTGTGCATTCACGCACAGTATAAAGTGTTTGGTGGACAAAATGAGACAAAGAAGGAGTAGAATAAAACTTTTAAAAACTTTTCTGTGGCAGCATCGGAAAAAGTTACAAACTACGATGAGTTCAAGGATCGCTGACATTAGTTGGACAAAACGGTGCTTTCCAAATACCCGCATCAGTGGAGCATGTATAATATAAACAGTGGGATTTCGAACAATTAGGAAGGTTTGTGTCATGTTTGTTCTCCTACAGAAAATATATTAAAACAAAACATATATTTTGTTTCTTCATCTTTTTCCATTTTCACACATCTGTGAAAGAGGTCCAGGGAGCCACTAGGAAAGCGCTAAAGAGCAGCATGCAGCTCTAGAGCCGCGGGTTGCTGACCCCTGGTCTAGAGTGTACCCCGACTCCCGCCCGAATGCAGCTGAGATGGGCTCCAGCACCCCCCCGTGACCCCAAAAGGGACAAGCGGTAGAAAATGGATGGATGAATGGATGGTTATAATGCTGATGTTCACCACTAGAGTACCAGAGCTTCAACTCAAGGTCTACTTGCATTACCACGACCAAGAACTAATTCAATGAAAAGCACTGTTGTATACAGAGGCATTTCATTATGGAACACTTCATTTAAATATTAGGACTATTCCCAGTAAAAAAGCATTTAAGAAACATATAAAGTCACTTTTTAGACTTAAGAGTTCATCTTTTTCTCTCTCTCTCTTTCCCTTTCTTTCATTGTAACTGGATTTGTGTATGTTGTGTAACTGGATCTGAGTACTGTTATTTTTTTTAATTATTTTGAGAAGTTTCTTTTTCTTTTCCTTTTTCTTTTTTTTTTTGTCATGACTTGGACTATGGAGTAGCTTACTGCGATGAATGTTCTCCCGGGATGCAAATTGACTTGACTGACCACGACGTGAAGGTAATGACATGATTAAATTAATCACTCAAAAAGTACCAAACAAAAGGCGCACACAAGGCGGAGGCAAAAACAACTTAGGACATGAAACATGAACTAAGAAAACTCACTAAACTGTGGACATAAAAAACCAGAACACTGACTGTGACGTGAAAAAACGAGCATGGGCAATGTCAGGGGTATCGAGAGTATATTAAGGGTGAATCAAGGGTGATGTCGCCAGGCTGACTACCTGGCAACTATGGCTTGAATATTACAGACATGATTAGTGACAGGTGTGTGAGTCCGATCACATGACAGGTGAAACTAATGGTTGTCATGGTGACAAAACAAGAGTGCACAAGAGTCCAAAAACCAACAGAACATGATCAATCACAAAGACATGACACTTTTATTGTAACGGGATTATTATTTTGAGATTTTTCTTCTTCTTTTCCTTTTTCCTTTCTTTTATTTGTAACAGGATGTGTGTATGTTTTGTAACTGGATCTGTGTATTATTATTTTACTTTTAACTTTTGAAAATGACCCCAGGAAGACTAGCCTGGCGTTTGTGCGTCGGCTGACAGGGATCCCCAATAAACAATACCTGAAGTGAAGTGATTTGCTCTCGTAGTCGTTTGTTATCCTCTGAGATCTGTTGAAGTTGATTGCAGAGGTCCATCTCACTTTCCTCCCTCTGTCCCAACCGCCTGTGCAGATCTTCGCACTCGTCATCGAGAGCATAAACTCTCTGCAGCAAAGACTTTTGCTTTGTTTGCATCGACTGTGAGCACAAACATAAAACGATTTTCAAGTTTACTGGTCAGACCATGAAATTCTGCGGATGAGTGACTGACCTCCTGATGATGACACGCACTGTGGTATTTGGCCTTTTCTTTTTCCAGGAGTAGTTCAGTCTCAGACATTTGACTTTCTAACTGCTGGATCCTCTCTTGTAGTTTTGAACATACCTCTTTTTCGACGTGTAACGTCGCCAGTTTCTCCTGTAGAGCATTTCGTTCACCTTCTGTAAAGAAGAAACTATTACTGAACCATGTTCTGATTAGAGGACACATTACCTGAAATCTCACTAACAATTTCTCTTTGCTCCTGAAAATGAATCTGGCAGTCATTTCCCATAACTGCAATTTTTTGGGAGTAAGGAGTAGGAACGCCCCCTTTCCATTGCCAGACTTGATATGTCGCCCCCTCTTGGTGTGACGTCATCTACAGAACTGGAGCCCATTTCACCGCATACACAGTGTACAAAAAATTGTTTTGATGACCTAATTTTATATTTTGGTCAGCCTGGTCCATGGTTACTTCTACACTGATGTGGTTAACATCTGCAAGAAAATAAACTTAAAGGCCTACTGAAACCCACTACTACTGACCACGCAGTCTGATAGTTTATATATCATTGATGAAATATTAACATTGCAACACATGCCAATATGGCCTTTTTAGTTTACTAAATTGCAATTTTAAATTTCCCGCAAAGTATCCTGTTGAAAACGTTGCGGAATGATGACGCGTACGCGTGACGTCACGGACTGTCAGGAAATATTAGCTCAGCACTACTTACGGCTAAAAGTCGTCTCTTTTCATCGCATAGTTACACAGTAATTTGGACATCTGTGTTGCTGAATCTTTTGCAATTTGTTCAATTAACAATGGAGACTATAGAGAAGAATGCTGTTGGTGGAAAGCGGTGTATTGCAGGTGCCTTTAGAACCAAGACACAGCCGGTGTTTCTTTGTTTTTAACACAGAACGGTCAAGCGAACATGTTTCTCTACGTCAACCAGCATGTCTTTTGGATGGGAAAATTGTGATATATATCTTACCGGAGACATTATTATTACTCGTCCCCCTGCAGTAGCTGTTCAAAAGGCAGCTGTGAGCTTGGCTCCTCGGCTTCTCTCTGAGGCACTGGCGTGTTCACCGCAGGCATCCGACCTCGAGGTATGTCTTTACAATCTCACTAAAACACTATTAAAACAATAAGCAGATAAGGGATCTTTCAGAATTATCCTAGTAAATGTGTCTAATTACATCTGAAACGCTCACACTGCCGCCGCCCGGAGCCGTCGCTTTTTATTTTATTTTATTATTATTATTATTTTCTAATCCTTCGCTATCAATATCATCATCAACAAATCTTTTATCCTCGCTCAAATTAATAGGGAAATTGTCGTTTTCTCGGTCCGAATAGCTCTTGCTGCTGGAGGCTCCCATTAAAAACAATGTGAGGATGTGAGGAGCCCTCACCCTGGTGACGTCATCGTCTGCGACTTCCGGTAAAGACGAGGCTTTTCTTATCAGCACTAAAAGTTGCGAACTTTATCGTCGATGTTCTCTACTAAATATTTTCAGCAAAAATATGGTAATATCGCGAAATGATCAAGTATGAGGCATAGAATGGACCTGCTATCCTCGTTTGAATAAGAAAATCTTATTTCAGTAGGCCTTTAAGAAAATCGTCATTACCTGGCTTCCCTGCTCTTCCATAGACACCGTAGTCTGTTTGTACTCATATTCTTTCAACATTTCCTCAAGCATCTTGAGTAGAACATCAGTCGAAGAAGACGAAAACTACAATACCAATGTTTTACTGTCTTTTTCTCTCACTTTAGTGCGCCATGTCTGCTCTTCAGTCTCTGTTTTCCCATAGGTTCTGACTAGGGTTGTACGGTATACCGTTATTAGTGTAGTACCGCAATACTAATGAATCATATTTAGTACTATACCGCCTCTGAAACGTAACCCCATTGGTGGATCTACACCTGACATCCACTGTAATGGTACCAAGTACAATAGACTATCTAGTCGATACTACTGTGATTATGTCGATATTTTTTGGCACCACAACATCTTCTTTCATTTTTTATTTTATTTACATTATGCCTATAAACTCAGGAAATGTTGTCCCTGGACACATGAGGACTTTGAATACGACCAATGTAGGATTCGTAACGACTTGGTATCGGGTTGATACCCAAATTTGTGGTATCATCCAAAACTAGAGTAAGGTATCAAACAACAGAAGAATAAGTGATTATTGCATTTTAACAGAAGTGTAGATAGAACATGTTAAAAGAGAAAGTAAAGAGATATTAACAGTAAATGAATAAGTACATTAATAATTCATTTTTACAGTTTGTCCCTCATAATGTTGACAAAATAATAGAATGCTAAATGACACAATACGTTACTGCATACGTCAGCAGACTAATTAGGAGTCTTTGTTTGTTTACTTACTAATAAAAGACAAGTTGTCTTGTATGTTCACTATTTTACGTAAGTACAAACTTGCAATAGGAAACAAATGTTTAATATACCCTAAGATTTATTTTTAAAATAAAACAAATAATGCAATTTTTTTGTGGTCCCCTTTGTTTAGAAAAGTATCAACATAATTTTAGTACCGGTATCAAAATATTGGTATCGGGACAACATTAGTTCTGACTCGGTCTTTTTCCCATCAAAGCCATCAAGGGTGCTGCTGATTTTCTGGATCGCATTTTAATTGTTTTTATTTTTTTCTCCAACTCCAACCAAAACCTTTCTTATTCTACTGTAGGTCAGAACTATTACCTTGGACGTTGCTAATTACACTCCTCTTGCTTGGTCCGTCCCAGTTTTCACTGGAGATGTCCAAGTCCGAGTCCATGGCCCTCGCCCAGGAAAGGGTGGAGTGCCTTCTCCGAGTTGGGGAGGAGATCTTGCCCCAAGTGGAGGAGTTCAAGTACCTAGGAGTCTTGTTCACGAGTGAGGGAAGAGTGGATTGTGAGATCGACAGGCGGATCGGTGCGGCGTCTTCAGTGATGCGGACGCTGTACCGATCTGTTGTGGTGGAGAAGGAGCTGAGCCGGAAGGCAAAGCTCTCAATTTACCGGTCGACTTACGTTCCCATCCTCACCTATGGTCATGAGCTTTGGGTTATGACCGAAAGGACAAGCCACCAAAATGAGTTTCCTCTGCCGGGTGGCGAGCTTTCCCTTAGAGATAGGTTGAGAAGCTCTGTCATCCGGCAGGAATTCAAAGTAAATATTCCGCTCCTCCACATCCAGAGGAGCCAGATGAGGTGGTCAAGATGGCACCCGAACACCCCCGTAGGGAGGTGTTTAGGGCACGTCCGACCGGCAGGAGGCCACGGGGAAGACCCAGGACATGTTGTGAAGACTGGCCTGGGAACGCCTCGGGATCCCCTAACAGGAGCTGGACGAAGTGGCTGGGGAGAGGGAAGTCTGGGCTTCAGTGGCTGTTGCCCCCATGAATTGATTAACGTAGACCACGACTTAAACAAGTTGAAAAACTTATTCGGGTGTTACCATTTAGTGGTCAATTGTACGGAATATGTACTGTACTGTGCAATCTACTAATAAAAGTTTCAATCAATCAATCAAAAGACCCGACCTCGGATAAGCGGAAGAAAATGGATGGTTGGATGATCCATACTTTTCATGCATCATTTGGAAATGTATGCAGGCTGACTCTTTTCTTTAGATGTATTGCTACAACCTCCAACAATACATCTGGCAGACATATTTGATCATTCCTTTAAATTCTGCGCAAAAATAATATGAGTCGGAATGAAGTTGCTACTAAAACGCACACTACGCAATGTAAAATGGCCTCCAGTCTTCTGTAGGCGACATCAGCATGCTAACGCCGACATTTTGGAGCTAAGAGTGGGCGTTCCAAAATGTACAAACCCCGTTTCCATATGAGTTGGGAAATTGGGTTAGATATAAATATAAACGGAATACAATGATTTGCAAATCCTTTTCAACCCATATTCAATTAAATACACTACAAAGACAAGATATTTGATGTTCAAACTCCTAAACTTTATTTTTTTTTTGCAAATAATAATTAACTTAGAATTTCATGGCTGCAACACGTGCTAAAGTAGTTGGGAAAGGGCATGTTCACCACTGTGTTACATCCCCTTTTCTTTCAACAACACTCAATAAATGTTTGGGAACTGAGGAAACTAATTGTTGAAGCTTTGAAAGTAGAATTATTTCCCATTGTTGTTTTATGTAGAGCTTCAATCGTTCAACAGTACGGGGTCTCCGCTGCCGTATTTTACGCTTCATAATGCGCCACACATTTGTGATGGGAGACAGGTCCGGACTGCAGGCGTGCCAGGAAAGTACCCGTACTCTTTTACTACAAAACCACGCTGTTGTAACACGTGGCTTGGCATTGTCTTGCTGAAATAAGCAGGGGCGTCCATGATAACGTTGCTTGGATGACAACATACGTTGCTCCAAAACCTGTATGGACCATTCAGCATTAATGGTGCCTTCACGTATGTGTAAGTTACCCATGCCTTGGGCACTAATACACCCCCATACCATCACAAATGCTGGCTTTTGAACTTTGCGCCTATAACGATCTTGATGGTTATTTTCCTCTTTCTTGCGGAGGACACCACGTCCACAGTTTCCACATATAATTTGAAATGTGGACTCGTTAGACCATAGAACACCTTTCCACTTTGCATCAGTCCATCTTAGAGATGAGCTCGGGCCCAGCGAAGCCTTCGGCGTTGATAAATGGGTTTTGCTTTGCATAGTAGAGTTTTAACTTGCACTTACAGATGTAGCAACCAACTGTAGTTACTGACAGTGGTTTTATGAAGTGTTCCTGAGCCCATGTGGTGATATCCTTTACACATTGATGTCTGTTATTGATGCAGTACCGCCTGAGGGATCAACGGTCCGTAATGTCATCGCTTACGTGCAGTGATTTCTCTTGATTCTCTGAACCTTTTGATGATTTTACGGACCGTAGATGGTAAAATCCCTAAATTCCTTGCAATAGCTCGTTGAGAAATGTTGTTCTAAAACTGTTCGACAATTTGCTAACAAATTGGTGACCCTCACCCCATCCTTGTTTGTGAATTACTTAGCATTTCATGGAAGCTGTTTTCATACCCAATCATAGCACCCACCTGTTCCCAATTAGCCTGCACACCTGTGGTATGTTCCAAGTGTTTGATGAGAATTTCTCAACTCTATCAGTATTTATTGCCACCTTTCTCAACTTCTTTGTCATGTGTTGCTGGCATCAAATTCTAAAGTTAATGATTATTTGCAAAAAAAAAGAAAAAGTTTATCAGTTTGAACATCAACTATCTTGTCTTTGTAGTGCATTCAACTGAATATGGGTTGAAAGTGATTTGCAAATCATTGTATTCCGTTTATATTTACATCTAACACAATTTCCCAACTCATATGGAAACGGGGTTTGTACTAAAACTTGTTAGAAAACAATCAAGGAAATCACTACTTTTTGAGGGGAAATTTTACCTGTTAACAAAATTTTTAGGCCCAGAACGATGAAATAAGTGCCAGTGTTGTCGGCATTAGAGGGGCCCCTTAAATTACCTTGTGAGGAAAAACTTACCAAGAGCTTGCAGTCCATCTTGTTGTATTGCTAATGTTTCCTCCAGACTGGACTTGCAGTTATTTAGGGATGCATATTCTGAAAATAAATTATTTGTAAATATTTCCTATTAATTTTATTTATGATGTTGCCTTACCTCTACTAAGTTGTCCATACTCCTCTGATAGCCTGTCCTCTGTTTCTTTCATGGTTGCTTGTGTTTTCTTTAACAAAAGCTCCATCTGAAGACATTTGGATTTCTGATTTTCCACTTCTTCCGTTAGTTTCTTTTGTGCACTTTCCATGTCTTGTCGCAATTTCTTTCGCTCTACGTCTGCTTCTGCCAGTTTCGTGGTAAGAGGCTGTACTGTATCCCGCACATCCTGTAAATGTTTTGCAAGTCGGCGCATATCTTTAAGCTGCTCGCCAGCCCATTGGGCAACATCACCTGGTGACATTTGCTCCCCTTCTACTGTGTCCTCCACGGCGATTGAGAGTGGTTGTAAAGAAGAAGGTAAACCCTCACCTTGAAGAAGTTCTACTAATGCCTTACCTGTCTTTCTAAAAGTAGACTGAACTTGCTGACATAGGCCGCAGGGAGCAGAGGGTGATTGAACAGTCTGACAACTTCTATTGCAGGTGTCAACTTTGGGAATGTGAATGACACTGGAAGGTGCCTCGTTTTCTGGCAAAAACGTGATAGAACTCGTTGAAGACGGTGCAGAAAAACCATGGGTGATGCTGTAGTTCTGCAAGGTTGACGATACACACTCATCACCATCCAACGTGTCGGTTTTTAACTCGTGGTTCTTGTACTTTTTCTGATGAAAGATAAGGAACAAGTTATACAAATGTAAAAAAAACAAACCTTTGTTGAAGTAATGGAGAGTGTGTATACCTTCATGTTGGCAAACTGAACTAAAAGTCTCCAGTATTTTTTGACAACAAGTCCAATTGACATGCTTCCTTTCTGGTTGGGGTGTTGCTTCTTCTCAATGGTGCTCAGTTGCTCAACATACACGCTGGATGCTTGGAGAAGTAGTAGCAGTCTTGTTTGGAGAGAGGAAAAAAGTGTGTTATATTGTACGTCCATGCCAAGGCCTTCTGGGGCGGCGTGGCTCGGTTGGTTGAGTGACCGAGCCAGAGACTTTAGGGTTTCTGGTTCGAGCCACGCTTCTGCCATCTGAGTCACTGCTGTTGTGTCCTTGGGCAAAATATTTTACCCACCTGCTAACAGTGCCACCCACACTTGTTAAAATGTAACTCACAGAATGGGTTTTACCAGTCACGTGCTGTCAGGGGAGGCAAGTGAGGCAGTGCCTCACCTGCCACCAGGTGCCTTAACCATGAGATGTTCCAAAATGAAGTAATAAAATAAAATACGTTTTAATATTTCTCTTTTGGTTTATGTTTTCTATGTGATTTTGGTGTGGTTCCTGTATATCTTGATAATTTTCATAGTCAAAATCGCGGAAATTCCATGTTTCCTGAACAAAACAATGCAGCAGATGAGAAGTAAGGCAGACACAGGCGGTGCCTCCAAGGCTACACACAGTGGGCTACATTGGAGGGGGCACATGCTTGTTGCCACGTGGAAAAGGCAGGTCTTGAGGCAGCAAGTACCCGTGCCTCAAGGTAGGAGGCGATATACTGTCAATTTGCAGTTCAATGCCTCAGCAGTACTCTGACTCGCCATACTGGGAGAAGTGGGGGCGCTCAAGCTTGCAGATACAGGTCTCTCCAGCAGAAGCCAGTCTTTTTTTTTCTTTTCTTCTTTTTTTTTAACTGTATTTATAACAAACATGGCATTTTTATGAGAGTAAGCCAGCGTTTGTGGGTGTTTTTTGTCAGATGCAAAAATATTGTTTAATTTCTCGGAATGAAATTGAATTAAATGAATGTTTCTGCCAAAATGGAGGATTATATACTGTATCCAAGATGAAATACTTATCTAAACTGGACTTTAAGACAAAATGAATGCGATCATACAAAGTACGTTTTCATGGAGGATAGCTATTGCTGCTTCAGATACAAATACAGAAAGGTAATATACACTCACAATACTTGATTTATTTTGTTAATAGCAAATGGGACCAAAAAGTATTTAATAACAACTTTATCAAATAGTTTTTGGACCCATTTATCATATCATAATATCATTATGATAAAGTTTTTATGAAAGCGAATAACTCCCTTTTCCCCTGGAACTCTAATGTGCAACCTAAATCAACAATGACTAAAGCTGCACATATGGATTTAAGTAAAAGGAAAAAAAAGTATGTATGCCTGACCTGGTGTTTAGTTCACCGCACGTCACTGGGTTTTACTAAGTAAAGCGCTTTGAGTCATTAGGGTGGCTTGAGCCCACGCAAAATAAGGAATAGTTTGAGTGAACAATCAGTCAAGACATTGCGAAGGGGTAGGATTGAATATAAGCTTTGCTTCTTCCTAGTTCAGTATCTAATAAATTGAAAAGTATGAAAAGTATAATGTTTGCAGATGATACAAATGTATATTGGTCAGGAGAAGACTTGAAGGAAGTGTTGAGGATAATAGAGGTTGAGTTGCTTCAGCTAAAATAATGGTTTGATATTAATAAATTATCATTAAATGATAATAAAACTATGGTGTTTAGTGGTGCAAGGACTAACTGTGAAGCAAAAGTGTAATTACATCAAGTGGAAATTGATAGAGTATATGAAACTAAGTTCTTGAGAATAATAATTGGTCATAAATTATTTTGGAAACCGCAGAATGAATATATGAAGGGGAAAAATATCAAAATCTATTCTTTAAATAAAGTAAGACACATGCTGAATATGAAATGTCTGCATATGTTAAATTATTATTTTTATTTTTCCATTAGATATGTGTTGAAGTTTGGGGAAACAAACATGGACCCAATGATTAAACTTCAGAAAAAGGTAGTTAGAATACACAACGTGTGCTACTATGAACCATTATTCATAAGTTTGACTGTATTAAAATTTCTGATATTGTGTTTTTAAAAACAATGGAAATTGTGTTTCGAGTAAAGAACAACAGCCTTCCAGATTGTACAAACCCTGTTTCCATATGAGTTAGGAAAATGTGTTCGATGTAAATATAAATGGAATACAATGATTTGCAAATCATTTTCAACCCATATTCAGTTGAATATGCTACAAAGTCAACATATTTGATGTTCAAACTTATAAAAATGTTTTTTTTTTTGCAAATAATCATTAACTTTAAAATTTAATGCCAGCAACACGTGACAAAGAAGTTGGGAAAGGTGTCCATAAATACTGATAAAGTTGAGGAATGCTCATCAAACACTTATTTGGAACATCCCACAGGTGTGCAGGCTAATTGGGAACAGGTGGGTGCCATGATTGATAGAAATCTGCGTTCAAAGGATTCCGGCTTATTAGTGATTCCCAAAGCCCAAAAAAAGTCTGCGGGCTATAGAGCATTTTCCGTTCGGGCTCCAGTACTCTGGAATACCCTCCCGGTAACAGTTCGCGATGCCACCTCAGTAGAAGCATTTAAGTCTCACCTTAAAACTCATTTGTATACTCTAGCCTTTAAATAGACTCCCTTTTTAGACCAGTTGATCTGCCGTTTCTTTTCTTTTTCTTCTATGTCCCACTCTCCCGTGTGGAGGGGGTCCAGTCCGATCCGGTGGCCATGTACTGCTTGCCTGTGTATCGGCTGGGGACATCTCTGCGCTGCTGGTCCGCCTACGCTTGGGATGGTTTCCTGCTGGCTCCGCTGTGAACGGGACTCTCGCTGCTGTGTCTTGGATCCTCTTTGGACTGGACTCCCGCGACTGTGTTGTATCCATTGTGGATTGAACTTTCACAGTATCATGTTAGACCCGCTCGACATCCATTGCTTTCCTCCTCTCTAAGGTTCTCATAGTCATCATTGTCACCGACGTCCCACTGGGTCATTATTGTCACCAATGTCCCACTGGGTGTGAGTTTTCCTTGCCCTTATGTGGGCCTACCGAGGATGTCGTGGTGGTTTGTGCAGCCCTTTGAGACACTAGTGATTTAGGGCTATATAAGTAAACATTGATTGATTGATTGATTGATGATTGGGTATAAAAGCAGCTTCCATGAAATGCTAAGTAATTCACAAACAAGGATGGGGTGCGGGTCACCACTTTGTAAGCAAATTGTCGAACAGTTTTCGAACAACGTTTCTCAACGAGCTATTGCAAGGAATTTAGGGATTTTACCATCTACGGTCCGTAAAATCATCAAAAAGTTCAGAGAATCTGGAGAATTCACTGCATGTAAGCGATGATATTAAGGACTTTTGATCCCTCAGGCGGTACTGCATCAAAAACCGACATCAGTAGGTAAAGGATATCACCACATGGGCTCAGGAACACTTCATAAAACCACTGTCAGTAACTACAGTTGGTCGCTATATCTCTAAGTGCAAGTTAAAACTCTACTATGCAAAGCCAAACACATTTATCAACAATATCCTGAAACGCCGCCGGCTTGGCTGGGCCCGAGCTCACCTAAGATGGACTGATGCAAAGTGGAAAGGTGTTCTGTGGTCTGACGAGTCCACATTTCAAATTATATTTGGAAACAGAGGACGTGGTGTCCTCCAGAACAAAGAGGAAAATAACCATCCAAATTATTATAGGCGCAAAGTTAAAAAGCCAGCATCTGTGATGGTATGGGGGTACATCAGTGCCCAAGGCATGGGTAACTTGCACATCTGTGAAAGACACCATTAATGCTGAAAGGTCCATACAGGTTTTGGAACAACATATATTGTCATCCAAGCAATGTTATTTCAGCAAGACAAGTGTTCCAACAGCGTGGCTTTGTAAAAAAAGAGTGTGGGTACTTTCCTGGCCCGCCTGCAGTTTAGACCTGTCTCTCATAAAAATGTGTGGCGCATTATGAAGTGTAAAATACGACAGCGGACTGTTGAACGACTGAAGCTCTACATAAAACAAGAATGGGAAAAAAATCCACTTTCAAAGCTTCAACAATTAGTTTCCTCAGTTCCCAAAAGTTTATTGAGTGTTGTTAAAAGAAAATGTGATGTAACACAGTGGTGAACATGCCCTTTCCCAACTATTTTGGCACGTGTTGCAGCCATGAAATTTTAAGTTAATTATTATTTGCAAAAAAAAAAAAAGTTTATGAGTTCGATGTTCGAACTCATAAACCTTTTACTGTTAGAATAATACATCATGTTGGATATAGAAAATCTCTATATCCAACATGATGTATTATCATGTTGGATATAGAGGATCTCTATATCCAACATGATGTATTATTCTAACAGATCTTTTTTGTAACACCGTACTTAAGTTCCCTATGTAATAATACATATATAATTACCTGTCTATTACTAACTCCAGTAAAACGATGTGAGAATGCTGGTTGTATTCATCATCTCCGTCCGTAAAGTCATACTGCTCCAGCTCCAAATCCAGATTACAGGAAAGTTTGTCCGGGAATTTCCATGAGAAAACGCGCAACTGACCGGTTGTTGAAAAAACGTCCAAAATGGCAACTTGGAGGTCAGCAAGGTCTTTCTGGAGACTTTCTATGCAGTCCCGACGACCTAAAAACTGAGACATTTTTTCGATTTTTTTTTTTTTACATTCAACATACAGTAGCGCAGAGTGATGGCGTTGAGAGGGTTGCTTGTTGAGACTCAATCTCCGTGGAAACACAGGCGAGTGGAACTCCAAGTCCCATAGTTCTTTGCGGCACACGTCCGGAAGCAATACGCCGCCATTGAAGCAGGGTCATCGGAGGCACCACGCAGTAGGTTTTCGACCAGCAAATTTGTTTTTTTTATGTATTTATGAAGTATTTTATTGCTCTTGTATCTTCGTAAAGTGACACACTGTCTGAATATGTTTTTGCAGATCGTCTTTAGGTCCATAAAACGCCGCAATCATGCCGCCTGGCCCTGTTCAACTTGTTCAGCCGGAACTCGGCAAGGTAATGTTAGCACTGCTTGTTAGCCGCTTTAAGATAACTAACCTTCTTTTTGCTATGGAATATGCCGCCCAACATGTATGTAGGAATGCAGTTTTGGTAAAAAAAAACATTGAATATTGTTTTTGCTGTAAAAATTTTATGAAACTATGAATGAATTTACCATGAATTGATTAACGTGGACCCCAACTTAAACAAGTTGACAAACGTATTCGGGTGTTACCATTTAGTGGTCAATTATACGGTATATGTACTGAAGTGTGCAATCTACTAATAAAAGTATCAATCAATCAATCAATCAAAACTCTTCTTTCATCGTTAACTTTGACACACAACTCTTGTCTGTTGTGCAGAATGACGCAACGGAAGAAACACCAGCCACCAAACCCATGGTCGGCATCATTTACCCACCACCTGAGGTCCGGAACATTGTTGATAAAACAGCCAGCTTTGTTGCCAGGTTGGTTTCTGTTTAAAATTTATGGAAATTAATGTGTGTTTTTATGCAAGCAAACAAAAAAAAGATTTACAGATTTGTAAACAAAATAATGGATTTAAATAAATAAAGAATGAAGTATAAATCCATCCAGCCATCATCTTCCGCTTATCCGAGGTCGGGTCAAGGGGGCAGCAGCCTAAGCTAGGAAACCCAGACTTCCCTCTCTACAGCCACTTCGTCTAGCTCTTCCCGGGGGATCCTAAGGCGTTCCCAGGCCAGCCGGGAGACATAGTCTTCTCAACGTGTACTGGGTCTTCCCCGTGGCCTCCTACCGGTTGGACGTGCCCTAAACACCTCCTTAGGGAGGCGTTCGGGTGGCATCCTGACCAAATGCCAGAGCCACCTCATCTGGCTTCTCTCGATGTGGAGGAGCAGCGGCTTTACTTTGAGGTCCTCTCGGATGGCAGAGCGTCTCACCCTATCTCTAAGGGAGAGCCCCGCCACCCGGCGGAGGAAACTCATTTCGGCCGCTTGTACCCGTGATATCCTTTCGGTCATGACCCAAAGCTCATGACCATAGGTGAGGATGGGAACGTAGATTGACCGGTAAATTGAGAGCTTTGCCTTCCGGCTCAGCTCCTTCTTCACCACAACGGATCGGTGCAAAGTCCGCATTACTGAAGACGCCGCACCGATCCGCCTGTCGATCTCACGATCCACTCTTCCCCCACTCGTGAACAAGACTCCTAGGTACTTGAACTCCTCCACTTGGGGCAGGGTCTCCTCCCCAACCCGGAGATGGCACTCCACCCTTTTCCGGGCGAGAACCATGGACTCAGAATTGGAGCTGCTGATTCTCATTCCGGTCACTTAAGTATAAACAATATGAGCAAATCCATTTTTTTTTTAACCAAATTAGTTGTTTTAATTACAAATCGATAAATGATTTTGTTTTTGTTGAAAATCCTTTTTCGTTTGTTGAATCGTTTGCAAATATTTTTGGGACTTTAAAATCCATGTTTTTTGTTTGCTTACACAAAAATGTAAAATGTGCATTTGTATTTCTAATGCCTGTAAATAAATTCCTCACATTGCTTTAATTGAGTTTTCTTCTTTCTTAGTTTATTTCGAACATGAGCACATTTACAACACAATACATCAGACAATTCATATCACCTCACATCACATCACGTCCAAAAAGGAGTAGGAAGAGGCAAAGCTTATTTAATGCTACCCCTTTCAAACGTCAGAGCGCCCACAAATATATACATTTATTGACTGACTCTTTTTACAGCAAAATAGTAAAATGACATCCGTGAAAGAGTAACACAACCGTTCTGTAACATGTAATTAATTAATTCAGTCATTACCAACATACTGAGATGAAGAATATCTTATTTTAAATAAGGTTGAAAGTGTTTCTCATAATTCTTCTTCTTTGTACTTTGTAAGCACTATTAATTTGAACAGCCTCTTAAACTGGATCATATCAGTACAATGTTCAACTTCTTTATTTAATCCATTCCATAATTTAATTCCACATACTGATATGCTAAAGGTTTTAAGTGTTGTACATGCATACAAATGTTTAAAATTAGATTTTCTTCTAAGGTTAAATTTCTCCTCTTTAGTTGAGATGAATTGTACATTCCTTGGTAGCAGGTTATAATTTGCTTTGTACATAATTTTAGTTGTTTGCAATTTTATCAAATCATCGAGCTTTAATATTTTTGACTCAATAAATAAAGGGTTTGTATGTTCTCTATATCCAACATTGTGTATTGTTCTAATTGATCTTTTTTGTAACACAGTTAACAAGTGTAGCGCACATTTGTAGTTATTTCCCCATATTTCTGCACAGTAACTCAGAAATGGTTTTGTCCATTTTCAGAAATGGGCCCGAATTTGAAGCAAGAATCAGGCAGAATGAAATCAACAATCCAAAGTTTAACTTTCTTAACCCAAACGACCCATACCATGCTTATTACCGACACAAGGTCAATGAGTTCAAAGAAGGTAAAGCTCAAGAGCCATCTGCAGCTGTGCCTAAGGTTATGCAGCAGGCCATGCAGCAGACCCAGCAACTTCCTCAAAAAGTATGTTTTTAAAGACTTTATTTTACTTGTTCGCAAATTACATCTATAAAACTAATGCTCTCATGTTGATTGTTGTGCCTGTCCAAAGGTGCAGGCCATCCAGGAAATTCCCAAAGAACCACCTCCTGAGTACGAGTTTCTTGCTGATCCTCCATCAATTGCCGCATTTGATCTGGACGTCGTCAAACTTACCGCCCAGTTTGTTGCCCGCAATGGCCGCCAATTCCTCACTCAGCTCATGCAGAAAGAACAGAGGAACTACCAGTTTGATTTCCTACGGCCTCAACACAGTCTTTTCAACTACTTCACTAAATTAGTTGAACAGTATACAAAGGTGGGACAATGTTGCCTCGTTTTCCTTTATCTCTATATTGACTATTTTGAAACTAATTCCTGTGTTGTCCCTGGATTTGTAGATTTTAATTCCACCCAAAGGCCTCCTGGCAAAGCTAAAGAAAGAGTCAGAGAATCCTAAAGACGTTATGGACCAGGTAAACGATGATTTGGCATTTCAGTGGGGTTGTTCCGATCAGTTTTATGCTGCCGATTCCGATACCGATCACCTATAAGTAAGCTCGGCTGATGCTGATACTAATCACATGACGTATTAGTACATTTTTTAGTTTTTTTCTGATGAGTGGTATTGAACAATATGAATACATTATTTAAACTAGTTTTTTGTTCTCTTTTATGACACACAATTGTTTGGGAAAAACTAAGTCTTTAGTACACAATAACTAAACAAAAGCAAAAACTACTGTCTACTACTCATTTAAATCATTTGTTTTTTGGCCTCCAGGTCCTCCTGTGTCCAGGGAATTATTCTCTGAATTTGTAAGCTTTGACAAAACAAAAATAATATTTTAAGAACATAAAAAATGATTAACCTGATCGGTCAAATACTAATACTACCCTTGGTATCGACACCACCATTTTATAGATCGCTCCGCCCTCTTACATGTTGTGTGCTGAATGCAACTGTGCTGACCCTCCGACAGGTTCTGTTGTATTATCCTCCTCTTTCTTCAGTTGTTTTAATACAGCTTAGCGGTTATCTTAGCTATTAATATGCCTTTTGGTGTTTAACGTGTTTAACCTCACCCTCAAGTGATAATGATACTTAAGATACTAAGAAATGCAGTTAAATTGCTGTAATAATGATGATAATTATTATTATCTAAGGGGAGCAACTCCACCCTATGGAGACAGATAATTAGCTTTTAATTGTGTATTAACAGTTAATTATGTGTATTAACAGGTCATACGCAAATAAAAACTTAACTCTGGCAGATTCCGTGACAAGAAACACCATCATAACATGACAAATGTCTGTCAGATGTTTGCAGTGTCTTTAGAAATGCTGTTTTTCAGCAATATAAAATGACAGCTTTTTTTGGTGATGTAGTAGTGATTTGAACCACACTTTCTGTGAGCGCACACTATTTTGCGCTGTTTTGTTTGCACTTAACTTGTACACCAAACGACTCAGTAAGTGCGGACTGTCGAGTGGTTGTATTTCAAGTGAGCGTGCAAGTTTGGCGTATCCGAGCAAACTGGCTTCTCGATGCTGATAGGCTCATCTGGTTTCAAGGGTCTGAACTGAAATATTCCCTCACTGGTGTGATGCCGTTTGATTTTGTGATTATTTTCTCCATATTCGCTACTACATATGTTGGTCATGGGCTAATTTGTTGCACTGTGTGATGTTAGCGGCCCCGCCTCACCACACAAGCAGTCGAAGATTCTTATTGAAAGACGAGAGGATTCACCATTTTCTTTTCATTCCGCTACGGCACAAACGCTGAAACCGATGGCAATGTATCGATGCTTTAAAACTTACCGACTTAATTTCCACTCATCGTTGGGTTAATCGACTTATTGATGATCGGTCCGGGCCTAGCACTAATTCGCAATGGCCGATCACATACTTTTTCACGAAAATTGGCTGATACTGATCAGGGGCCAATCGATCGGCACATCCCTACATTTCAGTGCTTGTTGTCTGTGTAAATCAGCTTTACTACTGCACAACTATCAGGTGCGATACCGTGTCGAGTGGGCAAAGCACCAGGAGCGTGAGAGGAGGAAAGAAGAGGAAGAAAGAGAGAAGGAACGAGTAGCTTACGCTCAAATCGATTGGCATGACTTTGTAGTGGTGGAGACAGTGGATTTCCAGCCTAATGAGCAAGGTAATGCAGTACGGTAATTGTAATTATCTTGGTGTGTTTGCAATATAGAGAAAAAACTGAACTGGATAGAATTCGGCATCGTATAATGACATTTTTTTTTTTGAAGGCCACTTCCCCCCGCCCACTAATCCAGAGGAACTTGGTGCCCGCATTCTGATTCAAGAGCGTTACGAGAAGTATGGTGAGAGTGAGGAAGTTGAAATGGAGGTCGAAAGTGATGATGAGAACGACGAACGGGAGGTACGAAATGTAGGCCACCCCTCACAACCTGATCAGGACACGCAGGTTCAGGACATGGATGAGGTAAGAAGATGCTGGAAATAATTTTGATAATGAAGTAAACAATAATGCTCTAATATTTGTAAACAAATCAGATGTTTGCCAATATCGCTTAATATGAAAAATAATGAGTTCTTAGCATATTTCTTTATTTTCCACCCTAGGGATCTGATGATGAGGAGGAGGGCATGAAAGCACCGCTTCCACCTACCAACCCAATGCCTCCCCCACTCCCCCCAACTCCAGACCAGGTTATTATTCGTAAAGACTACGATCCGAAAGGTAACATCTGCCTCTGTTTATGTGCTCTCACTAGCTTGACAATAGTATGACACCAATTATATAATATATGTTGATCTGGTACCATCATTTCATCAGCTTCCAAGCCTCCAGCGCCAGTCGCAGTTTCAGATGAGTATCTCATCTCGCCTATTACTGGTGAGAAGATCCCAGCCAGTAAAATACCAGAGCACATGCGTATTGGTCTGCTGGATCCGCGCTGGCTGGAGCAAAGGGACCGCAGCATCAGAGACAGGCAGACTGAAGATGAAGTTTACGCCCCTGGTTTGGATATCGACAGCAGTTTGAAGCAACTGGCCGAGAGGCGTACTGATATCTTTGGTGTGGAGGAGACCGCCATCGGTAAGAAGATTGGAGAAGAAGAAATCCAGAAGCCAGAGGAGAAGGTGAGCACAGTTACCATGAATTGATTAACGTGGACCCCGACTTAAACAAGTTGAAAAACTTATTCGGGTGTTACCATTTAGTGGTCAATTGTACGGAATATGTACTGTACTGTGCAATCTACTAATAAAAGTATCAATCAATCAATTACGGTTTCATATCGAATTGTGACATTTTGTTATTTCATTGTTTTCCTGTGATGCTTTCTCTTCAGGTCACTTGGGATGGTCATTCCGGAAGCATGGCGCGCACACAGCAAGCAGCACAGGCTAACATCACCCTTCAAGAGCAGATTGAAGCTATTCACAAAGCCAAAGGCCTGGTGGGCGAGGATGACAATAAAGAGAAGATCGGTCCAAGCAAACCCAGTGACGTGCACCACATGCCTCCCATCCCATCATCTGCATCCATTTTGTCTAAACCCAGCCCTCCAGTCACATCACTGTCTCGCCCTCCAGTAAGTTGTGTATACAAATTTATCATCAAAAACTACATTTAGTTGTTGCTAGGGTTGCAACTAACGGTTATTTTGATTGTCGACTTGTCATCAAAAATATTAACGATTAGTCGACTAATCGGATAATATAGCACACATTCTGTGGATCTAATTTAGTCATTTTTAAAATTCCGCTTAATTTTTAGGCATGTGCTAACTAACAACAAAGATGAATAATTAATTCATGAATACTTGTACTGTAACTGTGCGGCTTACAGGGCTTTTACAAAAAGCAAAATAACAAAGTTACTGTATGTCTTTTATAAAACAAGGACAATCAAAATGGGGGGAAAAAAGTTAAATTTGTTTTATGTAAAAAAAAAAAAATCCAACAGTTAAAATTGCAGTCATAAAAACAAACATCAAAACTATCTAACTTCCTCAAAAAGAAGTTTTTAAAAACTGCCCACTGGCTGATTATTGATTAACTCTTGGCATTTTGAGCAAACTGACTCAATGTAAAGAATTGTATCATTGATTATTTTTTCACGTTTTAGCTATCTTAATAGATTATATGTTTAATCTTTATCGGCGCTTCAGTGCCTAAGTTTTGTGTGTCCAAGCGTGTTATTGACGTTTGTTGTTGTGCCTTGAAAATAAATTGACACTGATGTTTACATCTAAAGTTCCTGACAAACAAAAAGTACTTGACTTGATTTAGACAAAGTTCAGCTGGCGGACTTTGGCAAAAATTATGATTTTTTTTTTTTCACAACTTCATCTCGCATTTCTCGAGCTGGCAAACTAACTATCTTACCGAGTTGAGACCGCATCCTCCAGAAGTCCGACATTCTCCCACTTTAAATGCTCTCGTATCACAGAAGTATGTCATTAGGGCTGGGCAATATGGCCTTTTATTAATATGTCCATATTTTTGGGCCATGCCACGATTCACGATATATGTCGCGATATATTGCCTTAGCTTTGAATGAACACTTGATGCATATAATCACAGCAGTATGATGATTCTATGTGTCTACATTAAAATATTCTTGTTTGTACTGCATTAATATATGCTAATTTTAAACTTTCATGCAGAGTTTGAAATCACAACTAAGTCAATTTAGCAAAACTGTATTTATTAATCAGTGGCGCAAACATTCATGTCATTTCAAAACAGAAAGTGCAAGATTGTCAGAGACGTTTTAAAACAAGCTATGAGTGCAATTTTGTGCATGATGTCACTAAGATGACATATCAAAACAACACTAAATTAAAGTGCACTTTTTGTACAATGATAATAATGCCACTTGAATAGTTTCAAACAAATAAAGTGCACTTTTGGGTATGATGTCACAGAAGATATTTTAATAAGTGTCGAATAAAAATTAGCTGCGTAATAGGAAATCAAATAGCAGTGCTGCTATTTTTTGTAGCAACGCTTTTGTGGGTGCTTCCGAGGATGTCGTAGTCGTAGTGGTTTGTACAGTCCTTTGAGACATTTGTGATTTAGGGCTATATAAATAAACATTGATTGATTGATTTTGCGGCATAAATGTTCAACATATTCCCGCTTGAAGCCAAACTACCGCCAGACGATGCACCCCGTGCTGTTTTTCTTGGGAATTAATTCTTCCTTCATTTGTTGCCAGATTGGCACTTTCTCTCTCTCGTATTACCACTCGCAACGCACCGTCAGCATCACAGCTAATGTTACCCATGCAGCTACGTCTCTCCTCGGGGAGGGCGTGTGACGTTGCATGCGTGACGTATGTAAGAAGGTGCGCTTGTTTACGTCTGTGAGAAGGAGAGACAAGAAAGAGTGGGAAACGCATGCAGTGTAATGCCCGCAGCTAAAAGCAACTGTGAGAATGTATACTCAAATATCACGATATAGTCATTTCTTATATCGCACAGAGAAAAACCCGCGATATATCGCGTATATCGATATATTGTGTAGATTCCTTAAGTAGCCTTAAACTTGACGCTCCTACTATCACATTCACTCCGCTTGCTGCGGCAACAACAAAACTCCAGACGTTCTTATTCGTTTGTATGGTTTACTTGTGATCTTAATAATTCAAAACATAAAACAGTCACGATGTGGGAACAAATGAATGACAAAATAAAGAGAGTTTGTTGCAGTACGAGTTAGAAAAAGTATGAATGAGACTAAGCATGAGTGAGGTCAAAAAACTGTGTGGCTCGATTCCACCGCACCTGACTGTCATTACCCATGACACCTTGCGTCCAAAAACCACCTTGCCACACAGATCCTTCCGCCATATATGCACTTAAAACAGTTACGTCATCAAATCATTTTGACAAATGTAATAATTACAATTAAAGTGAGCTTTATATAATTACTCTAAGCATTCAATATATCAATTTTCTTATCATGCAAATAAAGTAAATAGTCCCCTTTTGGCTGAATAAACATAAAGCACCTTCCATAAAATGTAAATTAACTTAAACAGTATTTAGGCTGCTACATATTGCCTAGCCCTAAGTGTCATAAAATCAAGATTTGCCGTGCAAAATGAGCAAAATATTCATGTTTTAAACAAGAATAAGAGGAAATGTTCCCACACGTTTTCACCCGTTATGTTGTTGCGAGGGGTGACGCTGATTTGCGTCCCTCTGGGGGGGAAAAAAACGTCATGACTATTGCCAACTAATGAGTTTGTCAGTGAAAAATGTTCTTGTCTATTTGTTGGCAATATCGACGAATCCTTGCACCGCTAGTTGTTGCTTTACAAGCGTTATTAATGTGCTTGTTTTCAGGTGGGCCCTCCAGTGCGTACAACACTTATTTCAGCTGTACCAGTAATTCCAAGGCCCCCAATGACTTCCATGGTGCGCCTGGCTTCAGGACAAGTATTAGCACCAATGCCTTCCATGATTCCTGGCCCCCGTATCAATGTGGTTCCCATGCCACCAGCTCCACCTCACATGATGGCTCCCAGGCCACCTCCTATGGTCGTTCCAGCTGGTAAGGTATAATTTACTTACAAATGGATTCAGATATACTGCTGGTAAGAATATGTGTTAAATGAATGTTCCCATCGGTACCATCCAGCATTTGTTCCTGCTCCTCCGGTACCACAACCCCCAAATATGGGTCCAATGCCACCATCCCATGCCATGCCCCCACATGAGGATGAGCCACACAACAAGAAGATGAAGTCCGAGGAGAACCTTATTCCAGAGGAGGAATTTCTTCGAAGAAACAAGGTCAGTAAGAGTGGCGATGCAGTGCATTTAGCTCATTTCCTCTACAGAAAAACAACAAAGTAACTGCTAGTCCCTACTTGAATATCAATAGCTATGAATGGTAACTCTTTGAATATGTTCATTTGTTTTTTTTTGTTAGTCCTATAGTTCAGTTTTTCTCAACCATAGGTGTTGGGCCAGCAATTCTTTTCCCCCACCAGTAGCTTGTATGGGTGCAGCAGTACTCCAATGTAATACACCTTTACACCACTTGGGGCAGTAGTGTTAATAACAAACAAAAAATAGTATGGAACTAAAGTCAAACAATAGCATCTTACATCCATCCATTTTCTACCGCTTATTCCCTTTTGGGGTTGCGGGGGGCGCTGGCGCCTATCTCAGCTACAATCGGGCGGAAGGCGGGGTACACCCTGGACAAGTCGCCACCTCATCGCAGGGCCAACACAGATAGACAGACAACATTCACACTCAAGTTCACACACTAAGATCTTAAGTGCAAAAATTATTAATCAAGTGGTGAAGATATATTTTCATTAACTTTGAGAGTTTAATGAAACATTTGTATAATGAATTTAGTTTTTTAGCAAAAAAATAATTGTATTTTTTGTCAGTTATTTACGTCCCGCCTTATGCAGTACATTAGGTTTGTATTCATTTTTCTAATCAGCCTGACCTAAGCTTTGGGTCATGACCGAAAGGATAAGATCACGGGTACAAGCGGCCAAAATGAGTTTCCTCCGCCGTGTGGCGGGGCTCTCCCTTAGAGATAGGGTGAGAAGCTCTGCCATCCGGGAGGGACTCAAAGTAAAGCCGCTGCTCCTCCACATCGAGAGGAGCCAGATGAGGTGGTTCGGGCATCTGGTCAGGATGCCACCCGAACGCCTCCCTAGGGAGGTGTTTAGGGCACGTCCAACCGGTAGGAGGCCACGGGGAAGACCCAGGACACGTTGGGAAGACTATGTCTGCCGGCTGGCCTGGGAACGCCTCGGGATCCCCCGGGAAGAGCTAGACGAAGTGGCTGGGGAGAGGGAAGTCTGGGTTTCCCTGCTTAGGCTGTTGCCCCCGCGACCCGACTTCGGATAAGCGGAAGATGATGGATGGATGGATGGATGGATGGCCTGACCTAAGCCTAGGGTCTGTGTTAAATAATAATATTTGTGATTATCACATGTTTTCATATCATATGACAAGGTTATAAACTGTAAGAAGGTTAGGTATGATTATTGAATATGATTAAAGTCAAGAGTAAGATTACTGTCTCAGCGTTCTTATTTGAGTGGTCCCTGAGCCCCCCGGTAGTGGAAAAGTTGACCCGCGTGGTCAAAAAGGTTAAAAACTCAAACTCAGTTTAGGTAAAAATACACATCACTACACTACGGGGGAAAATATGGTGAAAATACAGTCTCAGATTGTGACTTGTTTGTTTATATTAAGGGTCCGGTGGCCGTCAAAGTCCAGGTCCCCAACATGCAGGACAAGTCGGAATGGAAGCTAAATGGCCAAGTGCTCAATTTCACAGTCCCACTCATCGACCAGGTATCATTATGTTACTTTTTATATTTAATCAGTAATAAACTGTGCCTTACAACCAATGTGTCGTTTCTCAAAAGGTTTCTGTTATTAAAGTCAAAATCCATGAAGCCACAGGAATGCCGGCAGGAAAACAGAAGCTACAATTTGAGGTAAATTCATTCTCGTCCTTGTGAAAATTAACTACTTATTAGTTACAGCATAATTCAGGCATCATTCTGAGTCACCCAAATGTAAACACTTTGTGTGAGTGACTAATGTTCCTTTTATTTTTATTTTTTTAACTATAGGGCATTTTCATCAAAGATTCTAACTCTCTGGCATATTACAACATGAACAATGGCGCAGTCATCCACTTGGCATTGAAAGAGAGAGGTGGAAGAAAGAAGTAAACCAACTGAAAAGAAGTGTTATCATATTTTTGATTAGCATTCAAGTTGTTTTTTGTATTATGTTAAGATTTAATTTTCAGCATAATTGTAGTTTTAGTCTGTTATTGTGAAGCGCTTGTTTACCTATTCACTGTCATGTAATCTTATTGAAAGTGTATATTGTGATAATCACTTCATTGAATAAAGTTAGGGAAACGGCATGAACTGGTCTATAATATCAATATGTGATAATGTTTTGCAGTGGTGTGCCGTCAGGTCCAGCAAGGCCTTCTCTGCTGGCCTAACATAACCAGAAATCATAATCATAAATAAAGAGAAAATTATTTTTTTATTTAGTTTCCCTAAATATCTAAAAATATTCATATTATCATCATGTCATATTATGCTCCTTCCAGCACTGTTGTTTTTAGCTTAAAAAGTTTTTATCCAATCAGAATTTAGCTTGCTTATGTTGTCATGCTATACCAAATCTGCCCGAAGCCTTCAGAATCATACTTGCCAACTCTACTGGATTTTCCGGGAGACTCCCGAAATTTAGCCCCTCTCCCGAAAACCTCCCTGGACAAATTTTCTCCAGAAAATCTCCCGAAATTCAAGTGGAGCTGGAGGCCACGCCCCCTCCAGCTCCATGCGGACCTGAGTGAGGACAGCCTGTTTTCACGTCCACTTTCTCAAAATATAAACTGTGTGTCTGCCCAATGACGTTATAACTGTAAAATTATCAAGGGCGAGTTCTTGGTTTCTTATGTAGGTTTATTGTTAGGCAGTTTCATTAACGTCCTCCCGGCGCGGTAACAACACACAACAACAGCAGTCACGTTTTCGTCTGCCGTAAACAGCAAATTTGAGACACTCTTAAACAGGACAATACTGCCATCTACTGTACATGCATATGTGACAATAAAATCTACGGCTTTTAGAGAGTGCTGTGCACAACTGCGCACACAACAAGGAGACGAAGCAGAAGAATGAGGAAGATACAGCCGTGGCGATGACAAGTAAGATGAAGGAATACGCTTCTAAATTCCAAGCCGCAGCTGCGATTGGACCTGGGTAGCTTCAGGCAGCAAAGATTGACCGGTTTTGGGCCATGCTAGGGAGAAATGACAGATTCCAGACTCAAGTGCATTTGATGAAAGCACTTTTGTGCGTGCCACACAGCAATGCATCATCAGAGAAGGTGTTCAGCATGGTTAGAAAAATAGTGACAGAATAGAACAAGAAAGGACAATTCAACCCTTAACTCATCAGTGAGTAGATTAGTGTTATGTGTGTGTATTTGTGTAAATAAATGAACACTGAAATTCAAGTTTTTATTATATATATATATATATATATATATATATATAAGAACGGATGGACGGCTTCCCAAGGACATTATGTATGGACAACTAGCTTCTGGTTCCATACGAGGTGGTTGTCCCTCCCTCCGGTTCAAGGACACATGCAAGAGAGATCTGAAGGCGTGTAATATTCCTCAAGAGAGATCTGAAGGCGTGTAATATTCCTCTAGACAGCTGAGAGACACAGGCAGAGAACCGAAATGTCTGGCGTCAAGCGGTTGGACTGGGTATTGCAGAGGCTGATTTGAGGAGAGGCCAGCTCGCAGAGTAGAAGAGACAGGAGGAAACATACTGCAAATACCATTGCACAGCAGGAGCGGGACGAAGTATGTACACGTTTGTGCAAAGTGCAACAGGGACTATCACTCAAGAATTGGATTGTACAGCCATGCTAGGCGTTGTCAGCAAACCTGAATGTACTGTATCAACAAAACAAGTTCAAATGTGAAAATTATAATTAAATAAGTGCATTGTATAATTACAACACTCAGTAAAATTGAAAAGATATTACAAATAATTTACTAAAATAGGATGACAACTATTTAAATAAAAAAAACAATAAACTATTAATAATAATTAAAGAACCATTACAAAATAAAAATAAAAAACAAGTAAATTAAACATCACATTGAAATAAGTGTCTGACACAAGAGCGTAAATTAGCATGGTCATCTGTGACTAAGCTGCCAAGAGGGAGCTAGAATTCACTGAAAGTCAAGTATTTCCTATATATATATATATATATATACATATATATATATATATATAGGAAATACTTGACTTGGTGTATTCTAGCTGTAAATATACTCCTCCTCTCTTAACCACGCCCCCAAACATATTACTTCCTTATCTCTTTTTTCAACCAAAAATGCTTTGCTCTGATTAGGGGGTGTTTGAATAAAAAAAAAAATCACAGGGGTTACATCACTGAAAAAAGGTTGAGAACCACTGTTTTATGATACCAGTTTGGTATGAAGAAAACACTATGTTTTCCCCATACACAAATGGTAGTAACCAGAGTGGCCGCTAGGGGCATCACCAACCATTCCAATCCCGGACTCAATCACAGCACGGTTGGACAGGACTGCTGGCCGAAGCAGAATTTATTTACTGTGGAATGACAGGACGTGGAGCTCAGCCAACACTCTTTAAAGCTGACACATTAAACTGTCTGCTCACTTAATTTCTGGAAATGAATCCCAACATATCGTTAATGGACGGTGGAGCCCACGGAGAAATCCTCGAAGTTGGACTTCCAATGTGTTAACGTAAGTTTGCATTAGCATCCAAGCTAACTAGCTAGCGCTCCATTTGCGGTTGAAGTTAACGTTAAAGTCGATTTAATAGCCGTCGGTTGTATTGGTGTGACGCCCATTAATAGTTTATTAGGGGGACGTTTCATTCACACGAAGAAACATAATGGCGTCGGTGGTGTTTGAGCCGATATGTGCTTAAGGAGCAGTTTTAAAAACTTGGCTTGTCAACAGACTCGCTGACGTCAGCGAACGCCGTCCAAGCTAGCATGGCCGACCCGGAGAACGGTCGTCGCTCGGCGGATACGAGGAGCATCAGGACCGTCAGCAGCAGCCACATCGACGACGAAAGCTCGCTGGGCTCCGACTCCGAGATCAACGGCTACACCAGCGAGAGACAAACCGATAAATATGGATTTATTGGGGGAGCGCAACAGTACACGGAGGCTTCGTAAGTTTGGATTTTGATATCTACTTAATAGTCATGTGTTTTGGAGACTAATGTCGAATTTGCGCTAACCTTGTAAAATGTGTGTTTTTAAAACATCATAAATAACCGCAGTGTAGGGAAATATGAGTTACTACAATATGGGTGTGCTGGTCTGCGTGGCACAATGCGGTTATTATACTTACTCCAGGCGTGTCCATAGTGCGGCCCGAGGGCCATTTGTGGCCCCTAGCTAATTTGTTAATGGCCCCCGGCCCATTCTAAAAAATACTATAATAAAAATTTAAAACATAATTAAAGCTGCAAGCAGCGATGGACAGGACCGACTTTTGCTGGTGTTTCCTGCCTTTACCCATTCAACAGATCTTTACCTTTACGTTACCCACCTTCCCTGCATCCTGGGGTCACACTGGTGCTTCTTCCTGTCACCCGTAATGTTTGAAAAAAAGTGACGGGTTTTTACAAAACTTTTGTTTTGAAGCGGTAATTGCCAACTTCCTGTTGATTTTTGCTGAAGGGTGTCAATTATTAAAATGCAGGTCTAAGTGAGACCTACATAGAGGGTTTTTTTTAATGTCTCTCCGACACTCCTACCAGAAGTTACAAGCAGTTTTGTCTGTTTTCTTCCTAGGAGCAGTTTTGTCTGTGTTTTATTCCTAAGGGGCGCTAGAGCGCAATTTTGAGTTTTTTAAATTTTTTTATTATATCACAATTTTCGCCAGTTTGGATGTGTGTGTCCAGTTTGGTGAGTTTTGAAGCATTTTAAGGGGGTCAAATTACAGCTCTAAAAGGCAATAATGAAATTTTTTAGGAACATTTAGTTTAAAAGGGGTTCTTGGCAACTTCCTGTTGATTTTTGTTGAAGAAAGTCAGTTTATGAAATGTAGGTCTAATTCAGACCTACATGGAGGTTTTTGTTTCATGTCTGTACGACATTCCTAACGGAAGTTACAATCACTTTTGTCTGTGTTTTTTCCTAGGGGGCGCGCTAGAGTGCAATTTGGATTTTTGGGGTTTGTTTTTTATTAGATGGCAAGGTTTGCCATACCGATGTGTGTGTAGAATTTGCTGCGTTTTGAAGCATGTTAAGGGGGTCAAATTACAGCGCGAAGGTGCGGAATAGTAATAAAGAATGATAATAAACAAAGAATAAAACCTTACAGATACAATAGGGTCCTCTGTCCCAATGGGACTTTGGTCCCTAAAAAAGTGTAATAAAAGAGTAAACAGGGACATGTAACAAGAAAAAGTTACAATGTTGGCACTAATAACACGAAGCTGCCATGCGGACTGTTAATTGACCTGCTGAAGGCTCCAATTCCTTCACTGGAACAATTATACTTTCAAATATTTTGGGGGGGAAAATATTGCATATTTTGTGTGAAACAAAGTTTTCTTTCCCAAAAAGGGCATCAAACAAACAAAAAGATATGAAAAAATTATAAAATCTTATAATCAAGAGATCTACAGACTTAAGCGTTAAAAGTAAAGAAAAAAAAATATATATATATACATTTGGCTTATTTTCAACACTTATTTTTTTTCTTTTTTTATTGTTATGAATTATTGACCTATTTAGGGTTCCAATTACTTCACATCAAATATTCCACTTTGAAAGGGTTTTGACATAAAGGGCATAAACATAAAAACCAAATAAAAAAAAACTTTAGAACAACAGACAGACCTGAAGTTGATCTTGAGATTCAAGAATTAAATGAAAAAAATAATAATTTATGACTTATTTTTATGAGTGAGATCCTTCCGGAGACCGGGGACCAAACTTGAGGAAAGCCTAAAAGGTAAAAAAACCCAACAACTATTGTATTACTTTTAATACCGGTAAATAGGTTTGTTCAATGGTGCTTAAGTGGCTGTTAAAGCAAGGGACTTTATTCTGCCCCTTTCAGCCACCGTAGTAAACATTCCTTTTGATTTATTGATTAAAACTTTTATTAGTAGATTGCACAGTACAGTACATATTGCGTACAATTGACCACTAAATGGTAACACCCGAATAAGTTTTTCAACTTGTTTAAGTCGGGGTCCACGTTAATCAATTCATGGTACAAATATATACTATCAGCATAATACAGTCATCATACAAGTTAATCATCAGAGTATATACATTGAATTATTTGCATTATTTACAATCTGGGGGGTTAGGTTTTGTTGAAATCAGCACTTCAGTCGTCAACAATTGCATCGTCAGAGAAATGGACAGTAAAACAGTGTAGGTCTGACCTCTTAGGATATTTACAGCGAGCAGTGAACATAGTGAGTTCAGAAAGCATAAGAACAAGTATATACATTTGATTATTTACAATCCGGGGAGGTGGGACGTGGAGGAGGGAGGGTGTTAGTTTAGGGTTGAAGTTGCCTGGAGGTTTTCTTTTTAACAGAGAAATACTTCTAAAATGCCATAAAACAAATGCAGCAGGGTTAATAGTGCAAAAAAAAAAATTGCAATTACATAAATGCTGAATAGTCACGTAAAATGCTAAATAAAATACCATGTATTGATTAACGTGGACCCTGACTTATATAAGTGGAAAAACTTATTCGGGTGTTACCATTTAGTGGTCAATTTTACGGAATATGTACTGTACTGTACAATCTACTAATAAAAGTTTCAATCAATCAGACGATGTGAATAATGGATATTTCTCAAACCACGCGTAAACGTTTTTGTGTGTCTGTATCCGGAGTAAAACTAGGAAACAAACTGGACTAACAGTACAAGCAATGCCAAACTATTAATCAATTTAAACTATTATACAAACATCAGGTCTGGTTCAAATATAGAGATGAGGGTCTTTAATTTGACCTGCTGTTGTACTCTGTCTCAAAGTGTTTTTGATTGATTGATTGAAACTTTTATTAGTAGATTGCAAAGTACAATACATATTCCGTACGATTGACCACTAAATGGTAACACCCAAATAAGTTTTTCAACTTGTTTAAGTCCGGGTCCTTGTTAATTAATCAATTCATGGTTAACATGTGCTCAATGTTTCCTTACCGTTATTGTTATGTTGTCTATTACCATTGTTAGCATTTTGCCTATTACCATTGTTGGTATGTTCATTCTTCCTCTGTTGTTGATGCAAATTATTGTTACAGTGTAATAATTATTGTTACCTGTGGTAATGCCACCATGATACAACATTTGTATTATAATCCTTAAACAAAGTAACAGTGAAACCCACTATATTAATCACTGAATTAAGAACTGGGGGTGGGATTAAATAGGTTATCTTCTTCCCACTCTCTTACAGGCAAAACTGGACCATCATGCTTAGATATTGTACATTACCTTTTGCATTATATTATTTATATTATTACATGTTGTTTACCTTGTACTTTTTTTCATGTCTTTGCCTGAAATGAATAAATAAATGAAAAATTAAATGAAAAAAACCAAAACAGAACAAACCTTACTAAAACAGCTGCATGAAAGAAATCGCTTCAAGTTTGCGAACAAAACAAGTTTGTCAGGCTACCAGGGGAGCCAAACCTGACGGTTGTCTGCTTTGATGCACATTCATTTTAATGAGAACAATAGATGCGTAAACCAGTCGCTATTTAATTTTGTAAAATGGTACGTCCAAGTCATTAACAAAGATAAGGAGAAAATGTACTTTTTCATTCTGCCCCTCAAGAAGGTCAAACGTTTCCCTTTGTTCTTTGAACTTTCAGCATTTCTTGCATGCAGTTGTTTTTGGTGTGGGTGTGCATGTGTGTGTTGGGCTATTGTAGCATCTTTATTTTTTTATTCCATCGCAAGGATATTTAACTAAATTGTTTTTGGGGCCACATTTCCAGAAAGCTAAGAACCGGGGGGCCAGACTTCTATGTCTTATTTTGTATATTCCTGAGAACCAGTATCCTCTATTGTAAACATTCAATTTTAGTTTATTTATTTTGTCAGAGTTACAGGAGCGCTCTGCTGTTTTTTTTAAGATTCTGCAAAAAAGCTAGTAAAAAAGCATCTCTACTACAAGTTTTTTTTAACAATCCGCTGCAAAAATGTGAGTCTCACACAAGTGGTATATACTCAACTTGTGGGCTATATATAATATATATAATAAATATATAATAAATAAGTTGAACAAATAACTACTGACTGCATATGAAGTAAACAAGCTAAAGCAACACCTTAGTTACGTGATATATGTAACTGCCAAAAAGGAGAGGACTTAAAGGGGTCCCTTCAGGAATGCCTGTTATGTAACTCACAAGTTTAGACCCCAGTGTTGTACTGTATGTTTGCTAGAAAGTTTAAAATGTCAATGCAATGATCTGCCAATTTGTTTACGGTGCTCCAAGTTTTTCTATACAACAGAAGCACTCTTGTGTTTTTAGGAATTTGCTGCAAAAATAGGTGTCCCTTAAGTTTTGAACTGAACTCGGTGTGCCAGTATGGTGTCATTCCCGGGTCGGATTTGACCCCCTGGCTGCCAGTTGAATATCCCTTGGCTAGAGGATTTATGGCATTGCACTGCAGTATTTTAAATTTTCCCACTGCGTCTGTTTAATAATGTTTGGGGGTTTTGCAGCATTTGTTTTTTCCCCTGTCAACCACCGTACTTCACAACCTACAGTAGGTTGTATGAAGAAGCTTCCCTTTGTTTTAAAATAGTCCTTTTTCCCAAATCAAGGATTAACGGCGTTCTCCTAAAACTGTAGATTACAGAAACATTATTTTTCCTGATCCACATGGTCCAATATCTTTTGTAAATAAAAGGGAGTCACCTAAAAATAGCCCACTTTTGAAGTGATGCAAACCTTCAATTACGTGCTTTTGCTGATGAGATAATTGCATAGTTGAAACAGCATAAGGCCTCACTGGTAATGTTATGTTAGACTTGTCTTCATTTTTTTTTTCTCTCGAAGCGTTTTATGTGGTACTCTATTTTGGTGTGGGAGACTGTAAATATATGAGTTACAGAAAGACACCAAAACTATAAGTTGAAACAAAGTTTATTCTATTCTTTATTTACATTACTATATTTAATTGTATTTTTTAAACAAGTCTTTGGATGTTAAATTGCCCACACATGAGCAATGACCACAAAACCAGCTGCTAAAAAATGACACCATCACGATCCACCCTAAATACAAAGCTTTTGATTTTAACAGACTTCTCTGAAGGCTTATGCTTCACAACTGACAATTACCTAATGCTTACTTCAAACCTTTTTATAGTTCTGTTTGTTGAACCAAATAACTTGTGTTTACATAGTGTGAACTCATCTATCCTCTGTTTTTATGTGTGCCTTAGAGCCTTGGATGTGCCTCCAGCAGTGCTGAGGCAAAGGGAAGTGAAGTGGCTGGATATGCTCAATCATTGGGACAAGTGGATGATCAAGAGATACAACAAGGTCAGGCCTATGTTAACTATATAACAGTAATAACACTATGTCATGTGGCTTCCACGGGTTCAACATTGAGATGTGACTGCTTCTGCACAGCTGTTATCTTAAACACCATCATCTCCAGTGCTTTTTGTGCAACAATTTATTTCATTGCAAAAGCTAGATCTTGTTTTGTCATTGCTCTCAACATCATGTTCAGTCCATATTTCAGTATTTGTATGCAAGGTTTTGTTTATACTTGCAAGATGCATTTTTTCATTTCTTTTAAGTATTGTATTCTACAACAGGTTCACATATTGTGTATTTTATACCAGTACTATACATTTAAAGGCAGACTAGCCGTACCTGTTTCAGTTCTTGCTATAGTTAGGTTTAGAAAATACCTACCAATTTTTTCTGACTGCAGAGTTCACCGGGATATAAGCAGCACCCACTAAAATTCACAGCAAAATATTTTTTCCATATATTAACCGCCCCTGACTATAAGCCGCTGATATATATGTTGTGAACTGAGTTGTTTACACAGAAATATTCTGTAAATGTTTATTTACATATCTTAATTGTTTCCAAACGGAGCTTGTAACATGGCAGCCAAACGGCTGATCCAATAAAACAGAAGTCATCATCATGAACCTAATCGCTGTGGAAGCCAGCTCTCCAATCAGCTAAATAGACTCTTTCCACTGTGACATCTTGTTTAGTTTACTAAGGAATATGCGAAACCTAAACGATACAAAAAGAATGCTGTTTTAATGTAATAATACTAACAATGGTAAACTTAGATTAGATTAGATCAGATAGTACTTTATTTATTCCTTCAGGAGAGTTCCTTCAGGAAAATTAAAATTTTTAGCACAATCCCATTCAAGATCAGACGAACATTACAGGGAGACGGGTCAGCATAGTAGCTAATGCTAACAACGCTAGCGTTCGACTCCTTACATCACAATAGCACGTACAAAAATACATGAAAAAAACTAATACTGACCTCACACATGGGACAGTTTAGTAAGTAGTACCCGTTTTAGTTATATTCTAAAACTTACAAATGTTGGTTGTAGTTATGAATACAGAATCCATAGGAGTGGAACCCTATTGAAGGCTGGAATATTTAACAGCACTCTACTTTCGGTTGAAAGCACCAAATGGAAGAACACCGCAGCACCTGCATTGAGCAAATTAGGTCAAAAGATGGCGCCATAGCACAGACAAAAAAACACCTCATTGTGTTTGCTTGTTTTTAAAAAATTATTATGGCGGTCGGCGAAGACAAATCCACAAATTAGTCACGCTTCTTATAAGCCGCAGGGTCCAAAGTGTAGGAAATAAGTAATGGCTTATAGTCCTGAATCTATGGTACTTTAAGAAAATTCTTGTCTTCAGTAAAAGCAATACCAAAAGTAACAAAAATATACACAAAATACTACAGTAAGTATGTGCAGTACAGTTGTAATTATGCTTTCTTCCACTTGCGTATTGGAATGCATGAGAAAATATGAGACACTAAACAGTTTATCACAGAGCTGCAACTTTATCTCATTTCCTTCACAGCATAGCAGGATTGACCTATGCGTTCTTCTTCACAATACACACCATGTGACAAAAAATACACAGTGTCATATTCTGGGTGGGGCTCAAGTGATGTTATATGACTGGCATGACAACAGGCTGGGTAAACATTGTGCGTGTAGATAATATTTACCCCCGAGCATAGACAAAAGCGGATTTAGCTGAACATTGGGTTAATTTGCTTATTGTGTAGATAATACAGATGGTACACCTGCTCACATGCCACCAATATCAGGAAGTACACATTACAATTGTGTTCTCCTTTTTGAAGCTACGTGCACGTGTTGGTAGTACACTGATAACACCTGCAGTGTTACAACTTTCACCATTCTGTCACGTCAACACCTAATTGTGCACACTACACAGTAGCTATATTTCTTATATTGAATTTTTTTACATTTTCATTTCTGCTTAGTAAAAATACACTTTTTTACACCCATTTTCTTCTGTGTTTTGCTTCATTTTGTGACTTTGTTCTCCTTTTCGGTCCAGGTGAGGCTTCGTTCCCAAAAAGGAATCCCTCCTTCCCTGCGAGGCCGTGCATGGCTCTACCTTTCAGGGGGAAAGGTCAAAAAAGAGCAGAACCAAGGAAAGTTTCAGGTCAGACACATTCCTCTTTCACTTCCTATTCTCTTATGATATGGATCATTTCAGGTTTCAGTTTCATTTGAAAGGGTCACAGAAACGGTTGTACTACTGTTCTGTGGTAAAGGCCTGCTGAAACCTACTACTACCGACTACGCAGTATGATAGTTTATACATCAATGATGAAATATTAACATTGCAACACGTGCCAATACGGCCGGTTTAGTTTACTAAATTACAATTTAAAATTTCCCGCGGAGTTTCCTGCTGAAAACGTTGCGGAATGATGATGCGTGTTTGTGACGTTATTGGTTGGAGGGGACATATTAGCCCAGCACCACTTGCGGCTAAAAGTCATCTCTTTTCATCGTGCAATTACACAGTATTTTGGACATCTGTGTTTCTGAATCTTTTGGAATTTGTTCAATTAATAATGGAGAAGTCAAGGAAAAAAAATGGAGTTGGGAAGCTTTAGCCTTTAGCCACACAAACACACAGTGTTTCCTTGTTTAAAATTCCCGGAGGTAAAGCTTTACTAAGGATCAGAGCGGTCAAGCGAACATTGTTCCCGACCACTTGTCAACCGGCAGGTTTCGGTGAGAAAATTGTGGTTAAAAAGTTGCCTATTACCGGAGATCAGCGGAGCTTCTGTCCTTCTGCAGCTTTGTGACTTCTCTCAGAGACTGGCTTCAACACACCCGTGGACAGGTACTATTTAACTCACTAAAACACTAGCAACACAATAGAAAGATAAGGGATTTCCCAGAATTATCCTATTAAATGTATCTAAAAACATCTGAATCGCTCCCACTGTAATCGCCTTTTTTTTTTAACTTTTTTTTTTATATATTCCTTCACTCTAAATTTCCTCATTCATGAATCTTTCATCCTCGCTCAAATTAATGGGGAAATTGTCGCTTTCTCGGTCCGAATAGCTCTTGCTGCTGGAGGCTCACATTATAAATAATGTGAGGATGTGAGGAGCCCTCATACAGGTGACGTCATCGTCTGTTACTTCTGGTAAAGGCAGGGCTTTTTTATTAGCGACCAAAAGTTGCGAACTTTATCGTCGATGTTCTCTACTAAATACTTTCAGCAAAAATATGGCAATATCGCGAAATGATCAAGTATGACACATAGAATGGACTTGATATCCCCATTTAAATAAGAAAATCTAATTTCAGTAGGCATTTAAGTGCACAGAAGCAGGTGGTCATTCTGCATTTGAAAATGTTGCAAAGTCTCTGTTAGAAGGAGGCTGTACAGTAGAACATGTTCATCAGGCAAAATATCGCAATTTTTCCTGGCAAGCCTCATTTTGGAAAAACTTTTATAGCCACTTTCATGTGTTCCTCTCTAGGAGTTGGATAGCCAGCCAGGGGATCCAAAATGGCTTGATGTGATTGAAAAAGACCTGCATCGACAGTTTCCATTCCACGAGATGTTTGTGTCACGAGGAGGACACGGGTAAAACAGAAGTTAAATGACCCCCAAAACAGGTGTGTTTATATATATAAATGTGTATATTAGTCTAAATACTGTTGTGTATCCGTGCACAGGCAGAAGGACCTTTTCCGTGTTCTAAAGGCCTACACTTTATACAGACCAGAGGAGGGATACTGTCAGGCGCAGGCTCCCATTGCTGCTGTGTTACTCATGCACATGCCTGCCGAGGTACCGTACATCACTCCCACATTTCACTCCCAAACACTTGCACTCATCCTTTCATATGAATGTGCTGGAAGTCTCTTTTTTTAATATTGAAGTGCTCTGTTTTGATAGGACCTTGATACAGTTCAAACTCAAGAGCAGAAGCGAATGATATCATCAGCATACAAAATCACTTCGCTTTGGTAGCGCCAGTAGTCGAAGTCAAACCTTAGTGTTTCTAATCTCTTTCTTTACTTCCGGACATAACAGACACCGGTAACCTAGGAGACCGTCTTGCCGTTTCCCAGTTGTCGCCCCAACACTTTACATGTTGTGGCTGTATATTTGTTGTACATGCTGTACGCTTTATCATACTGAAAAAGAAATAGGCTTTCTGAATGAATTAACCACCCATAAAATTACCTAATCACATGCACAATCTAAAAAAATATGAATTCAAAACGTATGTCTAAAATTATGCCCTTTCATGTTCACTTAGCACCATGAAAAAGAATAACTATAACTACCAATAAGAAGCCTATTGTTAAATTAATATCCCCCTGGCATACAAGACGGAATGAAGTTATCAATATGAATACAGGCATTGATTAAACCATAACATCACTGTCTGTTTCCCACAGGATGCCTTCTGGGGGCTGGTGCAAATTTGTGAGAAGTACCTTCCTGGTTACTACAGCCCGGGCCTGGTGAGAAACGAGGAATATTTTAGTGTCTAGTACAAGCACAAACTGTAGATACAAATATGACACAAAGAACACAAGGGCGTAACAGTAATGTGGTTATAACAAGCGGTTTTGGGTGATTAATCCTACCTTGCGTTTTCTCATACTGTCATTATTGTCCTTTGACATTATTCATCTCGATTGGAAACAAGATGTACTCCTAATAGTGAGGAGGTTGTGTAATCCCCACTGTCATGCTAAAGCCTGCAGTAATACGATGTGTTTGGACTGGTTTTCTAACAGTTGAACGTCCATGTGCTGATCTGGTTTCAGGCAGGACAAATCCCAGTATGTTTGGTTGCCCTGTTAATGCCTCTCATGTCTGTATCTCTCCTAGGAAGCAATACAGTTGGATGGAGAGATCCTATTTGCTCTGCTCAGACGCGTCTCCCCACTTGCCTACCGGCATCTGGAAAAACACAAGATCGACCCCATCCTCTACATGACTGAATGGTTTATGTGTGCCTTCTCCAGAACGCTGCCATGGGCCTCAGTGCTGCGTGTCTGGGACATGTTCCTCTGTGACGGTAATGCTTGAATTTATTATGCAAATCCAAATGACGATGTTCAAACATTACCTACAGATTTGTTGGTTATATATAAGTAAGTTCATAGGCAATCAATGAACATGTGTGCACATTTTATGCACATGTAGAGCAAGTACACTGCAGTGGTACCTCCGCTTATGAGTTTAATTGGTTCAGTGACACAAGATGATAGTACCTCAAGTCACTGTTCCCCATTGAAATTAATTAAAACTAATGTAGTAGGTGCTTGTCCCCCCCATGCCGCCCAGAAAAAAAAACCTAGCACAATTTTAACATGTAACGTGCCTTTTTAAAAAGAAAAATACACTTTTAGAAAGGAAATATTGTATAAAAACAATAAAATACAGTGTTTTAACCACAGCTTCAGACTAGACTTATAATGCTTCGCCAAGTGGGCTACACGCATGTCACGCTCTTGGTACTGTTTTTAATTAAATTAATATCATCGCACTCTCCTCCACACACACTTTTTTGTTTCTATGGTTGGAAAAACTAAGTTATGTCTTGCTTGCTATTAGCCTATATTGGTTGTATCTTCACTGTTCACCTCACCAACTAGTGGGGGGAAACTCTGAATCCACATTGATTTTTTTCACGCAATGTACAGCATGACAATAACATAGACACAGTTTGTACACCAACATAATCTGGAGCTGGAGACCTGACTACTGTATATATTGGTGATGTGTCGTTCGCAAAGTATGCCGCCCTTCGAAGCAACTGTTTTGACGAAAACTGTCTTGTGGGGTCTATTTTTGTCCCCATCTGTGTTTCTGTTGAAGCTGAACATAATTGGTCAAAATGTGTGGTTATGTGTGTGTGTCAACTCTGAGGGGAAGGGTTACACGCACAGCACTGCCATTAGCACACAAACAATAAGAGGTGGTACGTTTTAATTTTCCTGAAGGAATCAATAAAGTACTATCTATCTACTACACATTAGGGTTGTACAATATACCGGTACTAAAAGTACCATGATACTAATTAATTGAAATCGATAGTATACTACCTTTGAAAAATACCGGCACCGTTCTTTCATCGAAATGCCGCTGTGCGGTGTTGATTAGACAGCTAAGGCGCATAATGTTTTGTGATAAAAAACACACACAAAGTGCTTACAAGCAATAACATTATGGAGAGGAAGAATGGCAAAAGACGGCAATTCTACGGTTTAATAAAGTGGGGTGTATGAAGCCCAATATGGAGGTATTTGGGCTTCAAACCCATCAATAAAGGTGACACTTTAAACAGGGAGGCGCTATGCTGCAAGTGTTGCTTTAAAACACACCTTGTGAAACGTGGCGATTAGTGTTACCACCGCTGCTTCAAACTTAGGTATATATTTAATTAATAAGCATTCACATCTGCACAATGAGTTATAAATAGTGACAGGTAATAATGTAGTTGTTACACCTGTCCTGCTGTCCGGCCCCGGTGCAAACCGCAGTCGTGGAGCACAGGGCAGACGTTCCTTCCAGGGTCGATGTTTTCGTCAGGTGCAGCACCCTTCACTTTACCCGGCAATGGGTCTGCTAATCTCCGCTCTCAGGTCAGAATGACGAGGTCGCCGATTTGTGACTATCTGGTTGATTTATTAATAGTTTTGCAGGACACAACCAGACCCGTTCATCCTTCTGCTGCGCAGTGCATGCACTCCTTCTCTCTCTCTTTACTCGCCCACTCACTCACTGACGTCACTCAGGCAACCAGTTGCCATTCTCGCAAACACACATACGCTACTTTCATGAGTTAATCAGGTCCCTTGTTGTGCACATGTAAATACGTAGACACGCACACAACTGCTTGGATTGATGCCAAATATTAGCAGAGTTAAAACTGCCCAGTTAGCGTCAACCAATTAAAATAAAATGTCTGAATTTTGTAACATTCCTAAAATTTGTGTTTTGTCTTTAACAATGTGTGTCTTGCCTGCTACATGCCTTATGTGTACTTGTATCCTTAGTTTGTTTTTAGTATACTTACTAGTACGGTAATCATATTTTTCCTAAAGCACAGACCAGGAGTGACAACCATAAATCATGAAGCATTTAATATAATGTCAATAAAGTTTTTTATTCTATTCCAAACTAATCCTTGATTATGGCACACTATAATTAATATATAATAGTAAATTGTTCTTTGAGTGTAACACGAAAAGGCCAATAAGTTTGATGTCTTTTAATCCATATTCTAGTGCAATAGGAAACATACTGATCACCATGAATTGATTAACTTGGACCCCGACTTAAACAAGTTGAAAAACTTATTCGGGTGTGACCATTTATTGGTCAATTGTGCAGAATATGTACTGTACTGTGCAATCTACTAATACAAGTTTCAATCAATCAAACGGTATGTTTATTCTGTTGTAAGATTTTCCGTTAAAACAAAGCCAATATTGACATTTTTTGTAGTTCCCTTTATTTGGAAAAGTATAACAAAGTATCGATACACAGTTGTACAACCTTACTACACATATGTTGCTAGTTATACAATTAAAGCAACAAAAGATCCTAAGAAAACATTTGGCAGCCAAAATTCACATAACTAATATATCAGCTGGTGATTATTACTGAATGTTTTTACTCATACTTCTGCATTTCATAGAAAATGTAGGGGAAAATCCTATAGATTGCTTGGCCTACAAAATAGGTTGAATAGGTTCCACACTAAAAGCATTTGTTTTTCCCGCAGGTGTGAAAATAATCTTCAGAGTGGGCTTAGTGCTACTAAAGTGCATGCTGGGTAGTCGTGAGAAGCTGAAGGCCTGCCAGGGCCAGTATGAAACCATGGAGCTTCTCCGCGCCATAGAACCTCGATACATGCAGGAGGGCTTCCTTGTCCGGGAGGTAAGTGCAGCAATATGGAGCATGCTATAGAAATAATTTTTTTCATTTTTCAAAAACTGACATTGCACAGGGTACAATATAACAGTAAAAAATAAAAATAAAAAGTGGGAAAACAGAACAAATGCAGTCTAAAATGTACACAGAAAGCAGGAATACAAGAATAAAATATTATAATGTGATTGATGAGCTAGGGAGGGGTTTAGGGCACGTCCAACCGGCAGGATGCCACGGGGAATACCCAGGACACGTTGGGAAGACTATGTCTCCCGGCTGGCCTGGGAACGCCTCCGGATACCCCGAGAGGAGCTGGACCTAGTGGCTGGGGAGAGGGAAGTCTGGGCTTCTCTGCTTAGGCTGCTGCCCCCGTGACCCGACCTCAGATAAGCGGAAGAAAATTGATGGATGGATGGAATGTCATTGAATGTAAAAATTTTAAAGAGTTATGTTTTATTTGTTTAATTAGCTTCAAGTGATCTTTCACAGGTTAGCATGACCACTAGCTGACATGCAAAGGGTCAGATAAATAGTTTAATAAATCAGCAGTCTTTGAAAGACTCATCCACAGATAAGCGTGCATGAAATGTTTTGATACACAACTTAGATCTTCATTGCTTTGTGTATGTTGACATATGAACTTGAAAATATTACACCAAAATTCAGAGCTGGTTTATTTGTAGCTGTAAAAAATACTTAAAGGCCTACTGAAATGAGATTTCCTTATTTAAACGGGGATAGCAGGTCCATTCTATATGTCATACTTGATCATTTCACGATATTGCCATATTTTTGCTGAAAGTATTTAGTAGAGAACATCGACGATAAAGTTCGCAACTTTTGGTCGCTAATAAAAAAGCCTTGCCTTTACCGGAAGTAGCAGACGATAACGTCACCGGTGTGAGGGCTCCTCACATCCTCAAATTGTTTATAATGTAAACCACCAGCAGCAAGAGCGATTCAGACCGAAAAAGTGACGATTTCCCCATTAATTTCAGTGAGGATGAAAGATTTGTGGATGAGGAAAGTTAGAGTGAAGGACTAAAAAAAAAAAAAAAGGCGACGGTTTCAGGCTGCGGCAATGGGAGTGTTTCAGATGTAATTAGACACATTTGTTAGGATAATTCTGGAAGATCCCTCATCTGCTTATTGTTTTAATAGTGTTTTAGGGAGATTCTAAAGTCGTACCTGAAAGTCGGATGGCTGCGGTGAACGCCAGTGTCTCTGAGAGAAGCCTAGGAGCCAAGATCACAGCTGCCTTTTTGAGTTGCAGGAGGAGGTCGCATAATCCACTGCAGTCTCCGGTAAAAGCCGACTTAATATCACAATTTTCCCATCCAAAAACTTGCTGGTTGACGTAGAGAAACATGTTCGCTCGACCGCTCTGTGTTAAAGCTTCACAACAAACAGAAACACCGGCTGTGTTTCGGTTGCTAACAGTAGCTGCAATCCACAGCTTTCCACCAACAGCATTCTTATTTGACGTCTCCATTATTAATTGAACAAATTGCAAAAGATTCAGCAACACAGATGTCCAAAATACTGTGTAGTTATGCGATGAAAAGAGACGACTTTTAGCCGTGTGTGGTGCTGGGCTGAAATGTTCGCTCCAACCAAAGACGTCACAAGCACGCGTCAACATAAGCGTCATCATTCCGTGACGTTTTCAACAGGTGACCTCGCGGGAAATTTAAAATTGCAATTTAGTAAACTAAAAAGGCCGTATGGGCATGTGTTGCAATGTTAATATTTCATCATTGATATATAAACTATCTGACTGCGTGGTCGGTAGTAGTGGGTTTCAGTAGGCCTTTAAGTTTGAATTGTAAATATTTAAATATTTTTTCTGACTTATTATATTAGAATAATGTTAAACTTTTCACGGTGGGAATCTTTAGTATATTTGCTGGTTATTTGCTGTGTAGATACTTTTGCTACTAGCGCAATATGATTTATGACCACTGTAAATATCATGCCACCTGGACTTCTGCCACCTGCAGGGCAGAAGTCCACAGGCTGTTCTGAATCAGTCGTAGTGAATTTATGGACTGCAGAGAATTAGTGGTGTTCACATCCAGAATTGCTCGGCCGGTCTTTATATTGCTGTTGTGAGCGTCCAGCCTTATAATAAGCAGTCTATGCGACTTGACCACCGGTGACCCTGCCAGAGGCCTTTGGCATTCACTGATTAAGTAACAAAGTTGAACACAAAGGCCAGACATGGAAAGAACTTAGTGTGTTTCCTGTGAAGGGCTGCTCTGTGCCTTACAAAATGCTCTCAATGACTCATTTGTGTGTGAATACGCGTGTCTTCCTGACAGATCCTGGAAGTGCCAATTACAGCGCGAGACGTGGAAAGGGAGCATCACTCCCAGCTCAAGCGCTGGAAAAAGAACCACGGAGAGCTCAGTTTCAAGTCACCTCCCAGGATGCACGGTGCCCGTCTCATCATGTTGGCTGACCCGCCGCGGCGCCAGGACCTGCAGCAGCACCCCACCATCTTGGTGCAGGAAGTGGAGCTCAGCCAGCAACTGAAGAAGGGCAAGGAGCAGAAAAACAAGAAGAAAAGTGGGAAGTCCCAGCTCCACGAGGAGATTCCAAACCCTTACCCTCTTCCCAGTGCGGCACCGCCACCACCCGATTATGCACCAGCCCCTCCTCCAGTTCTAAACAAGCCCTCAGAGACTGAAACTAAACCACTTCATCCGGAGCACACACCTTGTGCAGAAGAGACTCCTCTTCAACAATCTACCCAAAGCCTTAACAGCACAGAGCAAGATACATACCTGTAGCTCTGAAGTTGTGTGTTTGAATGTGTGTGGAAAAAAAACACCAGCATCCTTCAGCCAACCTGTCATGGATAAGTGTTGGACATCCTAGAGCAGCATTTTATTGTGTGATGGCGTTCAACTCCCGTGTAAGACACTCTTTATTTCCTCCTGACTGGCGTGAAGCTCTCTCCAACAAACATCTCCACATTGTGTCCTCATGGTCACTGACTTCCTGGGAGACTCGCACAATTTCTTTTGGGTGTTGGGGAACCAAAAAGTGCCAAAACTAGTGTATGTTTTATGTCCACACAGATCCAACACTATATTTGAAAGTTTACCACAGATGTGAGTTTTCCAACCACTTTCACTAGTGAGTAGTGTTTATGAAGGGTTTTCATCACTAGGGGGCAACCTGGCAGTTGCCTTTCCTTCTACATTCCCTGTTGGTGGAGTTGACCACATTTAATTTGGGAGATTATATTTCTGAGAGAGTCGTTTTTGTTTTTAATCTTCACTTTAAACACTTTATCATTTCAGTTTTATATTGTCTTACATTTACATTCAAATCTGTTACTGATCTTTTTCGTTATTTATTCCGTATTCTCTATCACACAAGCCTTGCTGATACACAAATTGCCCTCTCCCCCCTGACCATCCAATTATCACTTGGTATTTAAAGTGATCCTCTTCAACACCACAGTCACTGTGCCACATTGTGCAGCTTTGAAGCATAGATCAGCAACAAGAAGACTTCATAAACAGTGCAAGTGCAACGCCACATGTTTGTCAGTATAACTAATGGCTTTGTGTGTGCACTTCCTCTCAGAACTTGCTCATTTTTATAGTGGTGCTGACCTAACGTTTGGGATTGTTTGGAATTTCTCCACTTGGAGCATTTTGACTTTTTTCTTATAAATCTTGCTGAAAGTTCTAAAGCAGATCAAGCTGTTCAAGGCTTATTCCATTTCTACAATATATATTTGTTTCTACTTTGGGTGGGTATATTTCATTATTTACTCATTTCCACTCTCTTTTTCCCAATTGCCTTATGTTCTATTAAGTAAACATTTGTGATGACATTTTATTTCAGGGTTTAATGCAAACCAATCAGAATTTTTTTTACATTGTATCAATTTATGACACTAGGTAAAAAAAACATTGATGTCACCAAGTAGGCAACAATCATATGTACTATAAATGGATCTCTTTGTGGAAAATAATCCTAAATATTTTATATTTAGCTTTTTCAGGATTATAAAAAGGTATAAATGACAACCAAGACGCACTTTGGAGAATCACAATGTTGGGGTTTTCTCAAATAAAATGTTTAAAGCAAATTTAAAACAACCTGTCATCAATGGTGTATTTTTTTAATCTATATTTTTAAATATCTTGTCTAATATTTTTTTACTACATATTTTTTTAATATTTTAAAAAACATGTTCAATAAATATATATATATATATGAATATATATATCATATATATATATGAATATTAATATATATATATATATATATGTATGTATACATATATATTAGGGGTGTGGGAAAAAATCGATTCGAATCGAATACGTTGTGCAATTCAGAATCGATTCTCATTTTTAAAAAATCGATTTTTATTTTATATTTATTTTTTTATCAATCCAACAAACCACTACACAGAAATACCATAACAATGCAATCCAATTCCAAAACCAAACCTGACCCAGCAACACTCAGAACTGCAATAAACAGAGCAATTGAGGAGACACAAACGACACAGGACAAACCAAAATTAGTGAAACAAAGATGAATATTATCAACAACAGTATCAATATTAGTTATAATTTCAGCATAGCAGTGATTAAAAATCCCTCATTGACATTATCATTAGACATGTATAAAAATAAAAATAGAACAATAGTATCACAGTGGCTTACACTTGCATCGCATCTCATAACCTTGACAACACACTGTGTCCAATATTTTCACAAAGATAAAATAAGTCATATTTTTGGTTCGTTTAATAGTTAAAACAAATTTACATTATTGCAATCAGTTGATAACATTGTCCTTTACAATTATAAAAGCTCTTTTTAAAAAAAAATCTACTACTCTGACTGCATGCCAGCAGACTGGGGTAGATCCTGCGGAAATCCTATGTATTGAATGAATACAGAATCGTTTTGAATCGGAAAAATATCGTTTTTGAATCGAGAATCGAATCGAATCGAATCGAAAAATTCAATATATTATCGAATCATGACCCCAAGAATCGATATTGAATCGAATTGTGGGACACCCAAAGATTGACAGCCCTAATATATATTCATTTATACATATATATATATACACTGTATATATATATATATATATATATATATATATATATATATATATGAATATATTATATACAAATGAATATATATTAGGGCTGTGGAAATATATGTATGTATGTGTGTGTGTATATATATATATATATATATATATATATATATATATATATATATATATATATATATATATATATATATATATATATATATATATATATATATATATATATATATATATATATATATATATCAGCACATTTTGACTTTTTGGCCATGCGGCCTGTCTTAGTTCCACCAGCAGGTGGCGTGGCATGGCCGTTATTGAAAGTGAAAATTAACGGAAGGTGCGTGGCTTAAGACAGGGGTGTCAAACTTTTCCAACAAGGGCCACATACCACAAAGTGGGGGCCATCTTGATCTATTTTTATTTTGTTAAAATAAAAGGTTAAAAACCTTCATAACATCACATTGCATTACATTGCATTATATTAGTATTTAAAGACACAACTTGGTGTCAGCTTTGTGTAATACTGCCGGGGACAAACTGTTCTATTACAGGGGGAAAAAAACAAACAGTAAAAAAAAAAAAAAAAGAGGGAAAGGACCATGTATGGAAAATAACTGAAATTGTTGTACTAATTATTATCTATTTTTTGTTGTCTTTGAATATAAATATTGTGTTTTTATTTCAATTATTATTTTTTTTCAAAATAAAACCATTTCAAAAGGGCCCCCAAATTCTTTGACTTTCCAGCATGCGGCCCTTGGCTTGCACATCCCTGAGTTATTAGCATGAAATTATCAGCTTTTTCCTCATTGCAAGTTGTTGCTCTTATTTTCACATTCTTACTGTTGTTTTTATCCCCAAAAATATGCTGCAGGTCAACAAGACTGCAGCTGTTGGCTGCACTGTCTTAACAATGTTTGTTTTTTTCATGGCCAGTCTCAAGTTGAAAATACATGCAAACACATGCAATATTTCTGTCATCATTAAAAGAACAACTACATTTAGTCCAAAAAGATAAAGTTATATACTGACGCATATTATTTCTAGGGCCACATCAAATATTGTGGCAGGCCAGATGCGGCCCTTAGGCCTTGAGTGGCTTAAGATGTGCAAACATAATTTTTCAGTAATATATGACACATTATTTGCTCAAAAAACCACCAAACAAGGCCTAAAGGGATAAAAACAATAAATATTTGCACAACTGAAATGTACATAAATGCATATCCTGACCCCCCTCTCTTATGTGCATACCTTTCTGCAGGCAAAGTCAACATGGAGGGGACACAGGTGAGTCTACTTTTTACTTTTATTTAATGTAATTCATTAATATAATACAAATATTGATATATTGTCATGTTTACATGGAGTTGGGGTCATCCAGAAGCGGGGTGTCACACTTGTTTTGGTCCAGGGCCACACTGCATTTAGGACTGTCCTTAGAATGTAAATATGAATAGGAAATGTGCCAATGCATTTTAATATTATATATTTCTTATGCACCCTGTAAAAAAAAAAAAAAATCTTTATATTTTACAGTAAAAACTGGCAACTCACTCATCGGAATTTTACTGTAGTAAGATTTTTTTTAATTTTTTTTTTACAACATTTTACAGTAAATGTAAAAACTGACAGCTTAGTGGCCGGATTTTTACTATAAAATGTGCTGTGGTTTTACAACGTTTTACTGTAAATGGAGAAATGGCACCACTGTTTTTTATTTTTTTTTAATTCTGGCAACAGAGCTGCCGTTTTTTTACCCTCAAAAAAAAGTGCGACAGCAGGGGTGTCAAACTCAATTTAGATCGGGGGCCACACGGAGAAAAATCTACTCCCAAGAGGGCCGGACTGGTAAAATCACGGCACGATAACTTAAAAATAAAGACAACTTCAGATTGTTTTCTTTGTTTAAAAATAGAACAAGTACATTCTGAAAATGTACAAATCATAATGTTGTTGGGTTTTTTCTCACTTACATGTTGCGCTTTATAGTATTCTATTTTAATTTTTTGTTATTTATACTTTTTGAATAAATTATGTGATAATGTTCACCAGTCAACTCATTGTGTTAATTGTCAATCTAATCCTGATTAAAAAATTATATCAAAATCAAATTACAGGATGTCATCCATGTAGTTTGCTCATTTTCCTCAACTGATGCACTAACATGTGGTTTATTTTTATTTTTTTACATATGGAGCATCATCTGCAAAGATACAAATAATTGCTATTGCGACATCTAGTGGACACATTTAGAACAGCATTTTCTTTCATTCAAAAATTGTGGCTCATCTTTATACTTAGCAAACTCATCCCGTGGGCCGGATAAAACTTGTTCGCGGGCCTGATCCAGCCCACGGGCCGTACATCTGACATCCTTATTTAACAGAAATATATGGTAAAAACAAGCAGAGATTTTATCATGAAAAAAAAATGCTCAGTTGACAAAATTTTACAAAGTTTTTTTTATTTATTTAAAGTAAATGTGCTGTAAAAACCACCATAAATGTAACCCTTTAAAACCAAGGGTCAGCAACCCGCGGCTCTATAGCCACATGCGGCTCTTTAGCGGTGCCCGGGTGGCTCCATGGAGCGTTTCAAAAATGTATGGAAATGGGGGAAAAAATGGGGTGAAAAATGTGTTTTTGTTGTAAAATGGTTTCTGTAGGAAGCAAACACAAGCCCACAGTTTAAAAGGCCTACTGAAACCCACTACTACCGACCACGCAGTCTGATAGTTTATATATCAATGATGAAATATTAACATTGCAACACATGCCAATACGGCCGGTTTAGTTTACTAAATTGCAATTTTAAATTTCGCGCTAAGTATCCTGTTGAAAACGTCGCGATATGATGACGTGTATGATGATGCGTGCGTTTGACGTCGCCGGTTATAGCGGACATTTTTTTCTAGCCCGATCCAAGCTATAAGTAGTCTGCTTTAATCGCATAATTACACAGTATTCTGGACATCTGTGTTGCTGAATCTTTTGCAATTTCTTCAATAAATAATGGAGAAGTCAAAGTAGAAAAATGGATTTGGGAAGCTTTTAGCCTTTAGCCAAACAAACACAGCTGGTGTGTCCTTGTTTAAAATTCCCGAAAGTCAAGCTTTATTATGGAACAGAGCGGTCAAGTGAACATGGTTCCTGAGCACATGTCAACCGGCAGGTTTCGGTGAGCAAATTGTGGTAATAATTCGGCTCTTACCGTAGACATGAGCGGAGCTTGCGTCCTGCTGCAGCTGCGTGGCTTCCCTCAGAGACACTGTTGGTCAACACATTCGTGGCCACACCTCTGCGACTTTCAGGAATTATATAACAGTGGTCCCCAACCACCGGTACCAATCGGGCCACGGCCCAGTACCAGGCCGCGGCCCGATTGGTACCGGGCCGCAGAAGAATTTTTTAGTAATTTTTATTTAAAAAAATATATATATATATATTAAATCAACATAAAAAACACAATATACACTTACAATTAGTGCACCAACCACAAAACCTCCCTTTTTCATGACAAAAACGTCCCTTTTTCATGATAAAGAAAAAAAAAAGGACACCCCCCCACCCGGGCCGCGGGACAAATTATTAAGCGTTGACCGGTCCGCGGATAAAAAAAGGTTGGGGACTACTGCTATATAATGTCACTAAAACACTAGTAACACAATAGGCAGATAAGGGATTTTCCAGAATTATCCTAGTAAATGTGTCTAATAACATCTGATCCGCTCTCACTGCCCTCGGCTTTTTTTTAAATGTTTTGTTGAACTTTTTTTTTTTTTTTTTTCCTAGTCCTTCACTTTCACTATCCTCATCCACGAATCTTTCATCATCGCTCAAATTAATGCGGAAATTGTTGCTTTCTGGGTCCGTATCGCTCTAGCTGCTGGTGGCTATGATTGTAAACAATGTTCAGATGTGAGGAGCCCTACAACCCGTGACGTCACGCGCACATTGTCTGCTACTTCCGGTACAGGCAAGGCTTTTTTATTAGCGACCAAAAGTTGCGAACTTTATCGTCGATGTTCTCTACTAAATCCTTTCAGCAAAAATATGGCAATATCGCGAAATGATCAAGTATGACACATAGAATGGACCTGCTATCCCGGTCATTTCAGTAGGCCTTTAAGAGGTTAAAAAAGCTCCAAGGAGCCACTAGGGCAGCGCTAAAGAGCCGTGGGTTGCAGACCCCCCTTGCTAATAGACCATTGAGCGGTGGGTGTATTGTCCGAGTATTTAAGAGGCTTTATTGTCTCTGCAGCTCCAAACGGTGTCAGGAGGTCAATCCCGGTGTCTTTAAAGTAACGACGGAGCTCTTTTCTTCTCCTAACTCACTCTTTGAATGAGTCCCATTTTCCCCACTCAGAGGCGTGGGGCACTTAGTGTGTTGCCCCGGGGCCACCAAGAGTTCCCTGCAAGCTGCCACCTGGGTGATGGAGGTAAGTCCTGTCCGTAATCGTCCGGCCAGGCGTGAGCTGCGTCTGTTGACCTCCTAACCCCGCGCGCGCGTCTATTATTTTTCTCACAGCGTCGGTGCGAGGCAGTGCAACAGTTAACGTGTCGCGGCCCCCGGAGGAATGCATGCACCGTCACGCTTTGCCCCTTTGCATGGGACACCTGCCGCTCTTTCAGTGCCGCCGTGGCATTTACATGTCAAAGGGGGCCGGGCAAGAAGGCGCTCTCTGTGCTCCAGAGATGATCTGATTTATCTCTGCATCAACGGAAATATATGCTGGGAGTGGACCATCCCGCCTCCTGGTCCTTCGGCCCATAGACACAGGGCTGGTCAAAAGAGAGACTTGTGTGATACCTAACAGGCTCTCTGTCACAAAGCGTGATTCATGTCAAGGTAACGTGCGACTGCTGATTGGCAGAGGGGATACAAAGTTGTAGACTGGATGCATGTTAGAATAATGATGGATATATTATCACACAACTTTTTTGCTTAAAGGCCTACTGAAATGAGATTTTCTTATTTAAACGGGGATAGCAGGTCCATTCTGTGTGTCATACTTGGTCATTTTGCAATATTGCCATATTTTTTGCTGAAAGGATTTAGTAAAGAACATCTACGATAAAGTTCGCAACTTTTGGTGGCTAATAAAAAAGCCTTGCCTTTACCGGAAGTAGCAGACGATGACGTCACCGGTGTGAGGGCTCCTCACATCCTCAAATTGTTTATAATGTGAGACACCAGCAGCAAGAGCGATTCGGACCGAGAAAGCGATGATTTCCCCTTTAATTTGAGCGAGGATGAAAGATTCGTGAATGAGGAAAGTTAGAGTGAAGGGCTAAAAAGAAAAAAAAAAGAAAAGGCGACGGCTCCAGGCGGCGGCAGTGGGAGTGTTTCAGATGTAATTAGACACATTTATTAGGATAATTCTGGAAGATCCCTTATCTGCCTATTGTTTTAATAGCCTGTACCGGAAGTATGTGCGCGTGACGTCACCGGTGTGAGGGATCCTCACATCCTCACATTGTTTATAATGTGAGACACCAGCAGCAAGAGCGTTTCGGACCGAGAAAGCGATGATTTCCCCTTTAATTTGAGCGAGGATGAAAGATTCGTGAATGAGGAAAGTTAGAGTGAAGGACTAAAAAGAAAAAAAAAGAAAAGGCGACGGCTCCAGGCGGCGGCAGTGGGAGTGTTTCAGATGTAATTAAACACATTTATTAGGATAATTCTGGAGGATCACTTATCTGCCTATTGTTTTAATAGCCTGTACTGGAAGTATGTGCGCGTGACGTCACCGGTGTGAGGGATCCACACATCCTCAAATTGTTTATAATGTGAGACACCAGCAGCAAGAGCGATTCGGACCGAGAAAGCGATGATTTCCCCTTTAATTTGAGCGAATATGAAAGATTTGTAAATGAGGAAAGTTAGAGTGAAGGACTAAAAAGAAGAAAAAAAGAAAAGGCGACGGCTCCAGGCGGCGGTAGTGGGAGTGTTTCAGATGTAATTAGACACATTTATTAGGATAATTCTGGAAGATCCCTTATCTGCTTATTGTTTTAATAGCCTGTACCGGAAGTATGTGCGCGTGACGTCACCGGTGTGAGGGATCCTCACATCCTCAAATTGTTTATAATGTGAGCCACCAGCAGCAAGAGCGATTCGGACCGAGAAAGCGATGATTCCCCCATTAATTTGAGCGAGGATGAAAGATTTGTGAATGAGGAAAGTTACAGTGAAGGACTAAAAAGAAGAAAAAAAGAAAAGGCGACGGCTCCAGGCGGCGGCAGTGGGAGTGTTTCAGATGTAATTAAACACATTTATTAGGATAATTCTGGAAGATCCCTTATCTGCCTATTGTTTTAATAGCCTGTACCGGAAGTATGTGCGCGTGACGTCACCGGTGTGAGGGATCCTCACATCCTCACATTGTTTATAATGTGAGACACCAGCAGCAAGAGCGATTCGGACCGAGAAAGCGATGATTCCCCCTTTAATTTGAGCGAGGATGAAAGATTCGTGAATGAGGAAAGTTAGAGTGAAGGAATAAAAAGAAAAAAAAAAGAAAAGGCGACGGCTCCAGGCGGTGGCAGTGGGAGTGTTTCAGATGTAATTAGACACACTTATTAGGATAATTCTGGAAGATCCCTTATCTGCTTATTGTTTTAATAGCCTGTACCGGAAGTATGTGCGCGTGACGTCACCGGTGTGAGGGATCCTCACATCCTCACATTGTTTATAGTGTGAGCCTCCAGCAGTAAGAGCAATTCGGACAGAGAAAGCGACAATTTCCCCATTAATTTGAGCGAGGATGAAAGATTCGTGGATGAGGATATTGATAGTGAAGGACTAGAAAAAAAATAAATAATAAAAAGCGACAGCTCCGGGTGGCGGCAGTGTAAACCTTTATGTAATTAGACACATTTACTAGGATAATTCTGGAAGATCCCTTATCTGCTTATTGTGTTACTAGTGTTTTAGTGAGATTGTAAAGACATACCTCAAAGTCGGATGGCTGCGGTGAACACGCCAGCGTCTCAGAGAGAAGCCGAGGAGCCAAGATCACAGCTGCCTTTTTTGACAGCTATTGCAGGAGGACGCATAATCCACTGATGTCTCCGGTAAGATATATATCACAATTTTCCCGTCCAAAAACTTGCTGGTTGACGTAGAGAAACATGTTCGCTTAACCGCTCTGTTCCATGTTAAAGCTTCACAACAAACAAAGAAACACCGGCTGTATTTCGGTGCTAAAGGCAGCTGCAATCCACCGCTTTCCACCAACAGCATTCTTCTTTATAGTCTCCATTATTAATTGAACAAATTGCAAAAGATTTAGCAACACAGATGTCAAAATTACTGTGTAATTATGCGATGGAAAGAGACGATTTTTAGCCGCAAGTGGTGCTGAGCTAATATGTCCCCTCCAACCAATAACGTCACAAACACGCGTCATCATTCCGCAACGCTTTCAACAAGAAATTCCGCGGGAAATTTAGAATTGTAATTTAGTAAACTAAACCAGCCATATTGGCATGTGTTGCAATGTTAATATTTCATCATTGATATATAAACTATCAGACTGCGTGGTCGGTAGTAGTGGGTTTCAGTAGGCCTTTAAGGGCCGTTGCTACAATTATGGTCAATTGTGCTGAAGTGGTGTTTTAATTTGTCTGTGCAAAGCTGGCAATCCAAAAGATTGCAAGCCAGTCTGGTATCAGTGTTTGTGTCCAGGAGCTGACTGCCGAGGCCGAACACCGCTTTGACGCAGACAGAGCAGAGACAAGGCGATATCACCAGCGTCAACACATTTGCATTTTTGTATAATCATATATTGTGTCTAGGTTAGCACGGTGTAAGAGGGGTTAGTGCACCTGCCTCACAATACGAAGGTTTGAGTAGTCCTGGGCTCGGGATCTTTCTGTTTGGAGTTTGCATGTTCGCCCCGTGACTGCGTGGGTTCCCTCCGGGTACTCCGGCTTCCTCCCACCTCCAAAGACATGCACCTGGGGATAGGTTGATTGGCAACACTAAATTGTCCCTAGTGTGTGAATGTGAGTGTGAATGTTGTCTGTCTATCTGTGTTGGCCCTGTGATGAAGTGCCGACTTGTCCAGGGTGTACACTGCCTTCCGCCCAAATGCAGCTGAGATAGGCTCCAGCGACCCCAAAAGGGACAAGCGATAGAAAATGAATGGATGGATGGATATATAGTATCTAATTGGAGTGGTCGAGATTACCCCCATTCCCTCAGCGACAGCTTCAGAAATGTAAACAGGGACCCCCCAAATAAATAGAGAAAGCACGCAGGCTGGACTTTTAGAACATAGTTTGGATCCGTAATTACAGTACAGCCCAAAAAACATGTCTCCTCAATTGAGCCCAATTGAACTCTGTCTCTACATGATTCCTTGCTTCTTGTCTGTTTCATAGATCAGTGTTTGAACCTGCGGTGTGTAGTAAGAACTCATATTTACCCACACACCAATTGAGGGATTTAAAAGCGGCGCCAGGTAGTTGTCTATCCTTGTGACCATTTTTGCATGAAAACATCTGTCTTCATATCCAAATATGTCCTCATTAACATCAGTGTGCTATTTATGGCCATTTCAAACAGAGACATGTTTTTTTTAAGTTTAAATCTGGAGCAGTTCCAAATGGAACCTTTGAAATGTATTTTTTAGCACCTGTGATGTTTCCACTGTGTTGCTTCGCTTCCATTTATGGTCTACCAATGGCCGCACATGTGGCAAGTGGATGGTAAATTTAACGTAGAATAACAAGCAGAGATTCTCATGGGTGCTTTTAGAAAGTACTTGAAATGTCATTTTGACTCCTTTTTCTGCTTATTCCCTGTGGACACGCGCTGCCTGGATTAGAACGTTGTTAGCCTGGCAAAAGTGCTGCGTTTTTATTGCTGCTGTTTATCTAAAGCAATAAACGGGTCAACATTATTTATGTTGCCTGAACAAGCGGGTGTCCAAAGTGTGGCCCTTGGCTGTTTTTGTATTAGCCTTCGGCACATTCTAGCAAGTGGAGGAGTTCAAGTACCTAGGAGTCTTGTTCACGAGTGGGGGAAGAGTGGATCGTGAGATCGACAGGCGGATCGGTGCGGCGTCTTCAGTAATGCGGACGTTGTATCGATCCGTTGTGGTGAAGAAGGAGCTGAGCCGGAAGGCAAAGCTCTCAATTTACCGGTCGATCTACGTTCCCATCCTCACCTATGGTCATGAGCTTTGGGTCATGACCGAAAGGATAAGATCACGGGTACAGGCGGCCGAAATGAGTTTCCTCCGCCGGGTGGCGGGGCTCTCCCTTAGAGATAGGGTGAGAAGCTCTACCATCCGGGAGGAGCTCAACGTAAAGCCGCTGCTCCTCCACATCGAGAGGAGCCAGATGAGGTGGTTCGGGCATCTGGTCAGGATGCCACCCGAACGCCTCCCTAGGGATGTGTTTAGGGCACGTCCAGCTGGTAGGAGGCCACGGGGAAGACCCAGGACACGTTGGAAAGACTATGTCTCCCGGCTGGCCTGGGAACGCCTCGGGATCCCCCGGGAAGAGCTGGACGAAGTAGCTGGGGATAGGGAAGTCTGGGCTTCCCTGCTTAGGCTGCTGCCCCCGCGACTCGACCTCGGATAAGCGGAAGATGATGGATGGATGGATGGACATTCTAGCAATATAATTGAATGAAATAAGCAGCAATTAACTAAACATGGTAATTTTAGTCGAAAAATGTTGTTATCTTATGAAGGGTGAAAATATATAGACATTTCAGAAGAATAAGGTGTTAATATAATGAGGAAAAATACAAGTATTATTTAAATATCAAAGAATGAAGAATTCAATCAATCAATCAATGTTTACTTATATAGCCCTAAATCACTAGCGTCTCAAAGGGCTGCACAAACCACTACGACATCCTCGGTAGGCCCACATAAGGGCAAGGAAAACTCAAACCCAGTGGGACGTCGGTGACAATGATGACTATGAGAACCTTGGAGAGGAGGAAAGCAATGGATGTCGAGCGGGTCTAACATGATACTGTGAAAGTTCAATCCATAATGGATCCAACACAGTCGCAAGAGTCCAGTCCAAAGCGGATCCAACACAGCAGCGAGAGTCCCGTTCACAGCGAAGCCAACAGGAAACCATCCCAAGCGGAGGCGGATCAGCAGCGCAGAGATGTCTCCAGCCGATACACAGGCGAGCAGTACATGGCCACCGGATCGGACCGGACCCCCTCCACAAGGGAGAGTGGGACATAGGAGAAAAAGAAAAGAAACAGCAGATCAACTGGTCTAAAAAGGGAGTCTATTTAAAGGTTAGAGTATACAAATGAGTTTTAAGGTGAGACTTAAATGCTTCTACTGAGGTAGCATCTCGAACTTTTACCGGGAGGGCATTCCAGAGTACTGGAGCCCGAAATGAAAACGCTCTATAGCCCGCAGACTTTTTTTGGGCTTTGGGAATCACTAATAAGCCGGAGTCCTTTGAAGGCAGATTTCTTGCCGGGACATATGGTACAATACAATCGGCAAGATAGGATGGAGCTAGACCGTGTAGTATTTTATACGTAAGTAGTAAAACCTTAAAGTCACATCTTAAGTGCACAGGAAGCCAGTGCAGGTGAGCCAGTACAGGCGTAATATGATCAAACTTTCTTGTTCTTGTCAAAAGTCTAGCAGCCGCATTTTGTACGAACTGTAATCTTTTAATGCTAGACATGGGGAGACCTGAAAATAATACGTTACAGTAATCGAGACGAGACGTAACAAACGCATGGATAATGATCTCAGCGTCTTTAGTGGACAGAATGGATTAAGTGTTATGGACAAAATACGTTGTAATATTAAGAGGAACAATACAATTATTAAAGTTACAAACATTGGGAGGAAAGTACCTCGGGAAGAAGTCAAACTAGAATAAGATATAGAGTAGAATAGGAATGAATATCAATATTTTAAGGGAAAAATAATCTTTAGGATAAAGTTGAAATATCAAGGTAAACATTTAATGAATTTGACCCTATTGACCCTCAGCACTTTTTAAAATTACAAAATAATGACAAAAGTAGTCAAATCATTTAGGAAAATAATGTCACGTCAAGATGAAAAATGTTTTTTTAAAGTTGACATTTTACAAGAATACAGTCCTAATAATAATACAAATGTATTTAAGGTTTAAAGCATATTTTAAATAGTGTATTAAACATATTTATTATGGAAGTGTTAAGTTTAAGTATTACATTTAAAATACATTGTAATATTGTGATAAACACAAACAAACAAAAGAATAAAGTTGCAACTGTGGGGATATTTGATTGGGTAATGTTATATTACAAGAATGAATATAAATATTCTAAGGGGAAAATAGTATTAAGTTAAAATATTAACACAAAAAAAATCACAGAGAGAAAAATATATAAAGTTGCATTTTTTGGAAAAAATTAGCTTGGGAAAAAATTCACATTTTTCAAGAATTAAGTTAGAATGTTATGGGAATAATGTAATGCCACTACAAGAGAACACATGTTTTGAAAGCATAAAGCTGAAATATTAAAGAAAATACAAATCATAATATAATGACAAACAAACAAAACAATGATTAAAGATGTATTTAAAAAAAATCAACTAAGGAAAAAGTTATAATATTAATAAGAATATGTCTAAATATTATGAGGTTTTTTTTTTTAGCATGAAGTTAAAATAAAACAATGTAATACTATGAGAAACAAAGCATTAATTACGTCGCATTTTGGTGGAAAATATAGTTTTGAAAAAAGTTACAATATTACAAAAATACTGTGGAGGGGGGCGTGGTCTGTGGGGCTGCCGCAAAGCGGGGTGTGTAAGGACCGCCCTCGAAGCCAGCTGCAGGTGAGTGGATTGCCCAGCTGGGACCAGTTATCTGATCTCCTGTCGCCCTTATTAGCAGCAGCCGGTCCGAGACACGTTGTTAGAGTTGAAGTTGCTGGTGAGCGGACACAGTTGATGGACATTGCCGGAAGGAAAAAGCCACAAAGACTGAACAGTTGTAGCGTGGAGTGCGGTCCGAGCGTGTGTGCGCTTGTTACACCAGATTACCGGGCTCACGAAGGGGAAATGTCACAAATGCACCTAAATATTTTAAACAAAAATACATCGTATAGAATCAAAAAAACAAAGAATAAAGTTGCAATTTGGGGGGGAAATCAAGTTGGGGAAAAAGTTATAAAATTCAAAGTTTAATGGGAATAAAAGGTATGTTATTATGATTCATGAGTACATTTAGTACATTTAAAATATAACAAAAGTTAAAAAAAAAAGTCAAAATAGAGCAAAGAGCAAATAATGTAAAGCAAGGAGAAAAGGGTACTGATAAATATAATTGATCACCTATAACAAATATGATTTTAAATACAAATACAATGTTTAGTCAGATCTGCATAGGTTAGTCTGTGTAAAATGTTATGTTAATATATAATAATAAAGTGGCTCTGCATCTTTAGATTTTCCTGTATGTAGAAACAGTTTGCATTATGACATTTACATGAAAAAAATGTTAAAACTGTATGATACACCAGTGGCGGGTTGTGCATTTCCCACCTAGGCCTTCAGTGATGTCTTACTTGGTCTGACTTTAATAAATACCTCTCAAAATACCATAATTTATGTCACCACATGACCATGGCCGGAGAAATTTTATACAGAAACACACTCGCGCACTACTGGACATTGAATCGCCCCAACAGTGTACAAAACAGGCTATATTTCGGCACATTTAAAAATCAATGAACCCGCATCAGCATTTAAAACATAACTTATGTGGTACTGTCAAAATTAAAAGGATTGTAAAGAACATATTAAAAGTGGAAACAAACAAACAAAAACGTTTTCTTTGTGAGTTAATGAAGTGAGAATCGAGGATTTCTCCTGCTTTTCGCAAATTACAATTTGGGATTGGATTCTCACTTGGGAGTGACAAGGGAAAGTCCAATCACAGTCACGTTTAGCGTAGGGCTGCCTAGGTGGGCTACTGTCAAAAACTTGTGATTGATTGATTGATTGAAACTTTTATTAGTAGATTGCACAGTTCAGTCCATATTCCGTACAATTGACCACTAAATGGTAACACCCCAATAAGTTTATCAACTTGTTTAAGTCGGGGTCCATGTTAATCAAGTCATGGTAAAATGATCTGATTGGCTATCGCAACTGTCTATCAACTGTCTATCCAGCAGAATTCATACAGCATTGGCAACAAGCAAGCTGTATTCTGATTGGATAAAAGCTATAAACTTAAAAACAAGCAACAGTGGAGCCTAATAAGACATGAATAAAAAATAATGAATGATGAACATGATGACCTTCTATCGCTTGGCTGTCGAGAGCCTGCTGATGTACTGCATAACAGTGTGGTACGCCAGCTGCACCGAAGCAAAAAAACAGGCGATTCAGAGGGTCATAAAGTCTGCACAAAAAATCATCGGCTGCCCCCTGCCCTCCCTGAAGGATTTACATAACTCCCGTTGCCTCAAGAAAGCAAAAAACATCACCTTGGCTTCCACCTCATCGACCTGTTACCATTGGGCAGGCGCTACAGGTGCATCAGAGCCAGAACAAACAGGCTCAGAGGCAGTTTCTTTCCCCAGAGCTGTCACCATGTTGAACTCTAACTTATAATGATAATAATTCACCCCTGTACAATATCCTACCCTAATACCCTACTGTGCAATACTACCCTTCGAGTTCAATACGTCCGACGCTGATTGTTATTTATTACTTCGGTACTCTTGTGTTGTTCTGTATATTGTACAGTATTTTTTATTTCTATAGTGTTTTGTATATTGCACAGGATTGCTTATTATTTTTATTGGATAGTAGTCTGTTTATTTCTAATGTTATTTTTTTCTTTATTACCTCTTGTTTTATTTATTTTACCCCATATTTGTTCCCACTACCGCACCTTAAGTCGGAGTCCTTCCATCAATCAATCAATCAATCAATCAATCAATCAATGTTTATTTATATAGCCCCAAATCACGAATGTCTCAAAGGACTGCACAAATCATTACGACTACGACATCCTCGGAAGAACCCACAAAAGGGCAAGGAAAACTCACACCCAGTGGGCAGGGAGAATTCACATCCAGTGGGACGCCAGTGACAATGCTGACTATGAGAAACCTTGGAGAGGACCTCAGATGTGGGCAACCCCCCCCCTGTAGGGGACCGAAAGCAATGGATGTCGAGCGGGTCTAACATGATACTGTGAAAGTTCAATCCATAGTGGCTCCAACACAGCCGCGAGAGTTCAGTTCAAAGCGGATCCAAGACAGCAGCGAGAGTCCCGTCCACAGGAGACCATCTCAAGCGGAGGCGGATCAGCAGCGTAGAGATGTCCCCAACCGATACACAGGCGAGCGGTCCATCCTGGGTCCCGACGAGCGGTCCATCCTGGGTCTCGACTCTGGACAGCCAGTACTTCATCCATGGTCATCGGACCGGACCCCCTCCACAAGGGAGGGGGGGACATAGGAGAAAGAAAAGAAGCGGCAGATCAACTGGTCTAAAAAGGAGGTCTATTTAAAGGCTAGAGTATACAGATGAGTTTTAAGGTGAGACTTAAATGCTTCTACTGAGGTAGCATCTCGAACTGGAGGGCATTCCAGAGTACTGGAGCCCGAACGGAAAACGCTCTATAGCCCGCAGACTTTTTTTGGGCTCTAGGAATCACTAATAAGCCGGAGTCTTTTGAACGCAGATTTCTTGCCGGGACATATGGTACAATACAATCGGCAAGATAGGATGGAGCTAGACCGTGTAGTCCTTAATCTCGTTATATGCAAATATAATGACAATAAAGTCCATTCTATTCTATTCTATACTATTCTATGAATACTTTAGGGAAAGTAGAATAAAATGTACTTTTATTAATCTATGATCATGATTTCCCACCACTGTGTTACTCTCACAACACAGCGTTGTCATTTTGAAGTTTAATGGTGTGATACAACTTTGTATTAATATGATACAAAAAAGTGTTACCTCATGGAGAAAAACAACACAATCTTTGCAGAGAACATGTTCCACACCTGCATTTTTTGTTTATTTTATGTTTGACTGAAACAAACATAATAGAACATTCTGTCAGGTCAAATAAGCATCAAGTCATCTTTCTCGCTGGTGAGACGCTCGCGTGTGAGCAGTAAAAAAGGTAAATGAGGCGGACTAAATGTGTCTGCTAATTACCTGCTTGACTCTGTGCCTGCAGGATATTGGTAGATTTTCTCCAAACGACGGGCGTGTAGGGGTTGGGGTCACGTGGGGGACAAGTGCTGCACACCTGCGCTGCTCCTTGAGGACTTTCAGGTGTGTCATTGGGTCTCCATCAGTGCACCCCCCCATCCACAAACCTGTCATCCTTCTGACCCCCTCAGCCCGCCACACCTCCTGCCTCTACAGAGCCGGAAGGCTTCCAAAAACATGAATGGAAGTCTCGTCAAGTAAATGAAGCGTAAAACCCGCCAAGTGTAAATGAGCTTTTACCTAACTCAGGGGTCGGCAACCCAACATGTTGAAAGAGCCATATTGGACCAAAAATACAAACCCCGTTTCCATATGAGTTGGGAAATTGTGTTAGATGTAAATATAAACGGAATACAATGATTTGCAAATCATTTTCAACCCATATTCAGTTGAATATGTTACAAAGACAACATATTTGATGTTCAAACTGATAAACATTTGTTTTTTGTGCGAATAATCATTAACTTTAGAATTTGATGCCAGCAACATGTGACAAAGAAGTTGGGAAAGGTGGCAATAATTACTGATAAAGTTCAGGAGTGCTCATCAAACACTTATTTGGAACATCCCACAGGTGTGCAGGCTAATTGGGGACAGGTGGGTGCCGTGATTGGGTATAAAAACAGCTTCCCAAAAAATGCTCAGTCTTTCACAAGAAAGGATGGGGCGAGGTACACCCCTTTGTCCACAACTGTGTGAGCAAATAGTCAAACAGTTTAAGAACAATGTTTCTCAAAGTGCAATTGCAAAAAATAATATCATCAAAAGGTTCAGAGAATCTGGAGAAATCACTCCACGTAAGCGGCATGGCCGGAAACCAACATTGAATGACCGTGATCTTCGATCACTCAGACGGCACTGTATCAAAAACCGACATCACTCTCTAAAGGATATCACCACATGGGCTCAGGAACACTTCAGAAAACCACTGTCACTAAATACAGTTGGTTGCTACATCTGTAAATGCAAGTTAAAGCTCTACTATGCAAAGCGAAAGCCATTTATCAACAACATCCAGAAATGCCGCCTGCTTCTCTGGGCCCAATATCATCTAAGATGGACTGATGCAAAGTGGAGAACTGTTGTGGTCTGACAAGTCCACATTTCAAATTGTTTTTGGAAATATTCGACATTGTTCATCCGGACCAAAGGGGAAGCGAACCATCCAGACTATTATCGACGCCAAGTTCAAAAGCCAGCATCTGTGATGGTATGGGGGTGCATTAGTGCCCAAGGCATGGGTAACTTACACATCTGTGAAGGCACCATTAATGCTGAAAGGTACATACGGGTTTTGGAACAACATATATTTACAACAAAGTTCTAAAGCTCAGTAAAATATCAGATCCATCAGATTGTAGGTGGGGTTTTTTTTTACCCTTGGCACTCACATTTCGCTGTGTTGGTTGCATTTTTGTTGCATTGTTTCGTCTGATTGTAAAATATGTTGATCAAGAGGAGGTGTGACTTGTGATATGTTGTCAATATTCAGTGTTTTATCCTTTATAGTTAATATTGTAAATCCCACATTCCTTATTTTCATGTAGATTTTGCGTGTCTCATTCAGTAAAATAAAAAGTAAAATTCCATTGTTTTTTAAGGCGGTTTGTCATATATTTTTAGCATTCAATCAGACATTATTGTGAGGTTTTGTATTAGTGTTCCAACAATAGATATACCGGCCCTCAGTCACCTTTGTTTCCTCTAAATGTGGCCCCCGAGGCAAAATAATCACCCAGGCCTGCTCCAATGGATTTATTACAATCTTTACAAGCTGGGTAACGTTTGCTGTGGTCTGGAACAACATGGCACACTATCAGAAATGCAGCCACTATTACTGACCACTGACCTTAACTTTATTGCCGCCTGATGTTTTTTTTTTTTATACTTTCATTGTCATATTTTCAGAACGTGTTTTGTTTTTATTTTTTGGCAAAGTAAGACAAAGAAAAGTTGTGTTTATTTTTTAGTTTTAACGCCATGATTTTAATAGTCCAGCCTATGTGGCCCCTGAGCTAAAATGAGTTGGACACCACTGAATTGTGCAATATTATATAATCCAATCCACTTTATTTATATAGCACATTTAAACAACAATAACGTTTCCAAAGTGCTGCACAGCCATGTTAAAAACAATTGTAAAAAAAAAAATAAATAAATAAATAAAATAAAAATAAAAAAGTATATATAATTATATTATGCTCCACCAATGACTGAATAAAAACAAAAAATAAATAAATATAAAACCAATAAAAACAATATAAAAACAAATATGATTAAAAACTATTTTAAAGGGTAAAATCAATTAAAACAGTAAAATAGAAATCAAAGTGTATAAAAAACACAGAGGACAACAGAGAACAGAGGACCACACAACTCACGTAGTGTTAAAAGCCAAAGAATAAAAGTGGGTCTTAAGACGAGACTTAAAACACTCCACTGTGGAAGTATATGTAACGGCTGCAGTCAAAATAAAGGGCAGCATAAAATGGAGAGTAGATCCAGCAGAAAATAGACATTATAAACAAAGAGCGGTATAGCTAGCGGTCGGACAAATAAAGAAAATAAAAACTAGAGAAGCGACTGGGATGAGAATCAGCACCTCCAAGTCCGAGTCCATGGTTCTCGCCCGGTAAAGGGTAGAGTGCCATCTCCAGGTTGGGGAGGAGACCCTGCCCCAAGTGGAGGAGTTCAAGTACCTCGGAGTCTTGTTCACGAGTGAGGGAAGAGTGGATCGTGAGATCGACAGGCGGATCGGTGCGGCGTCTTCAGTAATGCGGACGCTGTATCGATCCGTTGTGGTGAAGAAGGAGCTGAGCCGGAAGGCAAAGCTCTCAATGTACCGGTTGATCTACATTCCCATCCTCACCTATGGTCCTGAGCTTTGGGTCATGACCGAAAGGATAAGATCACGGGTACAAGCGGCCGAAATGAGTTTCCTCCGCCGGGTGAAGTGAATTGAAGTGAATTATATTTATATAGCGCTTTTTTCTCTAGTGACTCAAAGCGCTTTACATAGTGAAACCCAATATCTAATTTTTACATTTAAACCAGTGTGGGTGGCACTGGGAGCAGGTGAGTAAAGTGTCTTGCCCAAGGACACAACGGCAGTAACTCGGATGGCGGAAGCCGGGATCGAACCTGCAACCCTCAAGTTGCTGGCACGGCCGCTGAACCAACCGAGCTATACCGGGTGGTGGGGCTCTCCCTTAGAGATAGGGCGACAAGCTCTGTCTTCCGTGGGGGATGACAGAGCGCGCCTTTTGTTTTCACTTTTTATAGTATTGTTAAATCATGTATTTACCTTCACGCCATGTTCCTTTGCATTCCGGGAAAACAAACCCCACCATAGTCCACGTTCCGACAAAATGTTATTTTGCACTATCCATCCATCCATTTTCTAGCGCTTGTCCCTTTTGGGGTTGCGGGGGGTTGTTGGGGCCTAACTCAGCTGCATTTAGGCGGAAGGCGGGGTACACCCTGGACAAGTCGCCACCTCATCACAGGGCCAACACCAATAGACAGACAACATTCACACTCACATTTACACACTAGAAACCAATTTAGTGTTGCCAATCAACCTATCCCCAGGTGCATGTCTTTGGAGGTGGGAGGAAGCCGGAGTACCCGAAGGGAACCCATGCAGTCACGGGGAGAACATGCAAACTCCGGAGCTTCGTATTGTGCGGCACTTGCACTAACCCCTCTACCACCGTGCTGCCCTATATTTCACTGTAACATTTCCATTTGTCTCCCATGTATCAGGGCTTCCAAAACATGCAATTAATAGTTTTCAGGTTCAACTGAAAAGAATCGAGAACTCGTTTCGTTGGAATAAAAATGATGAGAAGCAAAACACCTTCAAGGACCAACTGAACAGTCCAGCTGTGAGCGATTGAATGTCCAGAGAATGAAACCACTCCCTCACCACTGCTTGTTGAGTAGCGCTGATAGTAACTAATAAACATAGGGCCAGGTAAGCAATCAGCCTATAAATGCTTCTCTCTCTCTCTCTCTGTTTGTTTACTCGTGTGTGTGAGATCCTGTGGAGGCTCCACGCAGGCCGGTGGGTGATGAGTAACAGACACAGATGGTGGGCATCAGCAGGCAGGTTGGCGGGAGATTAGCTCTGCAGTAGCCCCCTTCCACTGAGCCCCCGAGGAGTGGCTGTCTGTAACTCTACTCGCTTTGGCAAAGCCTCGCGTGTTGATGGAGCCCAACCACGGGCTTATCTCGTCTCATTCCACCACCGCCGGCCCAAAGGAGAGGAGAATCGGGGGGGATGTCAGAAGAAGTAGTTGTTTTTGCAATATTTTGCAGCTTTATCTAAAAAAAAAAAAAAAAGAGGTTCTTTGTACAAACCCGGTTTTCATATGAGTTGGGAAATTGTGTTAGATATAAATATAAACGGAATACAATGATTTGCACATCCTTTTCAACCCATATTCAATTGAATGCACTACAAAGACAAGATATTTGATGTTCAAACTCATAAACTTTATTTTTTTGTGCAAATAATAATCAACTTAGAATTTCATGGCAGCAACACGTGTCAAAGTAGTTGGGAAAGGGCATGTTCACCACTGTGTTACATCACCTTTTCTTTTAACAACACTCAATAAACCTTTGGGAACTGAGGAAACTAATGGTTGAAGGTCTGAAAGTGGAATTCCTTCCCATTCTTGTTTTATGTAGAGTTTCAGTCGTTCAACAGTCCGGGGTCTCCGCTGTCGTATTTTACGCTTCATAATGCGCCACATATTTTCGATGGGAGACAGGTCTGGACTGCAGGCGGGCCAGGAAAGTACCTGCACTTTTTTTTTACGAAGCCATGCTGAATGTAGCTTGGCATTGTCTTGCTGAAATAAGCAGGGGCGTCCATGAAAAAGACGGTGCTTGGATGGCAGCATATGTTGTTCCAAAACCTGTATGTACCTTTTAGCATTAATGGTGCCTTCACAGATGTGTAAGTCACCCATGCTTTGGGTACTAATGCACCCCCATACCATCACAGATGCTGGCTTTTGCACTTTGCGTCAATAACAGTCTGGATGGTTCGCATCCCCTTTGGTCCGGATGACACAATGTCGAATATTTCCAAAAACAATTTGAAATGTGGACTCGTCAGACCACAGAACACTTTTCCACTTTGCATCAGTCCATCTTAGATGATCTCGGGTCCAGAGAAGCCGGCGGTTTTTCTGGATGTTGTTGATAAATGGCTTTTGCTTTGCATAGTAGAGCTTTAACTTGCACTTACAGATGTAGCGACCAACTGTATTTAGTGACAGTGGTTTTCTGAAGTGTTCCTGAGCCCATGTGGTGATATCCTTTAGAGAGTGATGTCGTTTTTTGATACAGTGCCGTCTGAGTGATCGAAGGTCACGGTCATTCAATGTTGGTTTCCGGCCATGCCGCTTACGTGGAGTGATTTCTCCAGATTCTCTGAACCTTTTGATGATATTATGGACCGTAGATGTCGAAATCCCTAAATTTCGTGCAACTGCACTTTGAGAAACGCTGTTCTTAAACTGTTTGACTATTTGCTCACGCAGTTGTGGACAAAGGGGTGTACCTCGCTCCATCCTTTCTTGTGAAAGACTGAGAATTTTTTGGGAAGCTGTTTTTTTACCCAATCATGGCACCCACCTGTTCCCAATTAGCCTGCACACCTGTGGGATGTTCCAAATAAGTGTTTGATGAGCATTCCTCAACTTTATAAGTATTTATTGCCACCTTTCTTTGGCACGTGTTGCTGGCATCAAATTCTAAATTTAATGATTATTTGCAACAAAAAAAACATGTTTATGAGTTTGTACATCAAATATGTTGTCTTTGTAGCTTATTCAACCGAATATGGGTTGAAAAAACAAGGCACATTCTTAATCAAAAAACATTACACACTCTTTATTGTACACTTGTTTTACCATATTTGAGTTACTGTCTAGAAGTTTGGGGAAATACATATAGGACGAACATCCAACCACTATTCACAATGCAAAAAAGGGCCATCAGACTGTTACATAACACAGGACCCCGAGAACACACTAATGGATTATTTATAAAAACATTTGATTTAAAACTACCAGATCTCATCCAACTCAAGACTGCCCAAATGATTTATAAAGCAAGTAAACATTTACTTCCAACAGGGTTACAGAGAAGATTTTTACAAAGAGAAGGGAATTATAATTTAAGAGGAGAACTACTTTTTAAGATCCAATATTGTAGAACAACGCAGAAACGAATGAGTATAACAATAGCAGGGGTTAAAATATGGAACTGTTTAAAGGATGAAATAAAACACAGCACCAACATAAACCAGTTTAAAAAGCTTTTTAAATCATTTATCATTAGTAAATATAAGAAAGAAGAGCAAACATTGTTTTAGAAAGACAATAATATATATGTATAATAAATATAATGTATGATTTCATAATTATACATATAGGTTATATTAAAATGTATATATTACCACTTTATATGGAATTTAAATGAATTGTGTATGTATAATGTATGTATGTATGTGTGTATATTTGTATGTATATATATATATATATATGTGTGTGTATGTATGTATGTGTATATGTATATATATGTGTGTGTATATATATATATATATATAAGTGTACAAATGTATATGTTTGATTTAAATGTTAAACTATGTATATGAGACGTGTGCTACATATATGTTGCTTATATATTGTTTAAAAAAAAAAAAGGAATATAAGTGAAGCATGTTTTAGATTTTATATATTTTGAAGCTTGTTCTTGTTGTGATGGGGTAGGTTTATATAAGCGTTGCTTCAACCTACACCCTTTCGGCTCAATCATTGCTCAAATGAGTGGTTTTTTTTTTTTTTTTTTCTTTTCTTGTTGTTGTTCTTTGTTTTATGTGAAGATTGCCGAAATAAAATACATTGATTGATTGATTGATTGATAAAAATGATTTGCAAATCATTGTATTCTGTTTATATTTACATCTAACACAATTTCCCAACTAATTTGGAAACGGGGTTTGTACATGAAGTCATCCTCTGGGTGATCCATCACGACTTTATTATTGGCGCTCCTACATCCAACCTCTAACCCTCAGTGTGTGGGAGGGTGAGGATCTTCTATAGAAAATGCAAACCGTGCAGATTTGAGCGTGATGCCATGTTGGTGGCACAGCGGACAGGAAGCCTAGTTCAAGCGGTGGAGGTCAGAGGTCAGCCAGATGCAGTGTAAAAGGTTCAGGTGAGGGGGGGGTGGGGGATTCAGGTCAGTGTTTATTTTATAAACAGTGGTAGAAGATTAGTACTGGAGCCGGACTCCCCCCCGCATCACCTCCACCATATGGGGAGGATGTCCTCTTGTGTGAGGAGGCTCTCAACAAACCATTGTGTTCATTCACTTGGCATGGCCGCTAATGATGAGATAATGAGGACGTGTCTGCACCACTTCCATCACGGGCATGACCGACTCCCCACACGATTGTGTGAACGGCGGCTCGCCGCTTTTGAGTCATTAGTGGCGTGGGCACACGCGGGCCGTGGTCGCCGCCGTCGCTCCAAAACAGGAAAGGGAATGACCCGCCACGCTCGCTCCGGCTAAAAGATGTTTGTGTGCGGCGCGTCTTCTGAAGACTTATGGCCGCTTCCTGCCATTGTTTAGGGATACGTGGCGGTAAAGTCACTTTGATGACTCTCGACGCTCGGTGGGACCGATGACCGTATTTCTCCACACGTAAACACACGGCTGTTTGATGGTTTTGTGCGTTCATCGGTGGAAGAAAGAATGAGGGACCAAACTGGGACTGTTTTGCTGATTCTTGTTTGCTGACAAGCTTTTTTCTCAGGCTCACTGCTCTAAAAACGACCACTCGCAACACAGTATGCAGCAGTATTGTAGAGCAGTGTTTTTCAACCACTGTGCAGCGGCACACTAGTGAACCGTGAGATATTGTTTGGTGTGCCGTGGGAAATTATGCAATTTCTGCGGGTGTCAAACTCTGGCCCGTGTAATTTCATTTGGCCCTTGAGGCAATATCAAATTAACATTGGAGCTGGCCCGCCGGTACTATACCACCATGACCTTGAACTACCTTCCCTCTGTTGCTAGATATCTCGAGATGTATGTTGTAATATGTATATGTGCTTTGCTATGGAGTTTTTTTTCTCACTCCGAACTGGGCCCCCTTAGGAGCCCAGTCTGGATTGTATTTTTTTACTCATCCTTCCCCAGCGTTTTACCTTTTTCCCATCTTTTACGGGGCGCCTTATGGCGACCCATCAGCGTTCTTGTTCTGTAACCCTGTACACTGTTTGTTTGTCTAATCTTGAACAGGTTTGTGCTGAAAACAAAGTTTTGTTGTACTTGTGCAATGACAATAAAGACCTATCCTACTATACAATGGCGGTGCTGCTATAACACGGTGTTCACCGCTGATACTCATACTTGGCAACCATCCAAATGTTCCCGGGAGACTCCCAAAGTTCAGTGCTCCTCCCGAAAACCTCTCGGGGCAACCCATCCATCCATCCATTTCCTACCGCTTATTCCCTTCGGGGTTACGGGGGGCCCTGGCGCCTATATCAGCTACAATCGGGCGGAAGGCGGTGTACACTCTGGACAAGTCGCCATCTCATCACAAGGCCAACACAGATAGACAGACAACATTCACACTCACATTCACACACAAGGGCTAATTTTAATGTTGCCAATCAACCTATCCCCAGGTGCATGTCTTTGGAGGTGGGAGGAAGCCGGAGTACCCGGAGGGAACCCACGCAGTCACGGGGAGAACATGCAAACTCCACACAGAAAGATCCCGAGCCCGGGATTGAACCCTGACTACTCAGGACCTTCGTATTGAGAGGCAGATGCACTAACCCCTCTGCCACCGTAAAGCCTCTCGCTCTGCCTTTAGCGTTCTCTGCAACCTGTCGTCATGTCCTCTTTGAGCGTTCCGGCCCAGTCATATAATATAAGCGGCTTGTACACACGCACAAGTGAATGCAAGGCATACTTGGTCAAAAGCCATAAAGGTCACACTGAGAGTGGCCGTATAAATTACTTTAACACTGTTACAAATATGCGCCACACTCTGAACACACAACAAACAAGAATGACAAACACATTTGGGGAGAACAACCACACCGTAACACAACATAAACACAACAGAACAAACACCCAGAATCCCTTGCAGCACTAACTCTTCCGGAACGCTACAATATACACCCCTTGCTACCACCAAACCCCACCCAGCTCATTGTTTTTTTTATTTTCAAATTAGCCTGTGGAATAAGTTAATGTTGATATTTACCTCAGAAGGCTGCAAATAGAAAAGAGGCATTACATCCATCCATCCATCCATTTTCTACCGCTTATTCCCTTTCAGGGTCGCGGGGGGCGCTGGCGGCTATCTCAGCTACAATCGGGCGGAAGGCGGGGTACACCCTGGACAAGTCGCTACCTCATCGCAGGGCCAACACAGATAGACAGACAACATTCACACACTAGGGCCAATTTAGTGTTGCCAATCAACCTATCCCCAGGTGCATGTCTTTGGAAGTGGGAGGAAGCCGGAGTACCCGGAGGGAACCCACGCATTCACGGGGAGAACATGCAAACGCCACACAGAAAGATCCCGAGCCTGGATTTGAACCCAGGACTGCAGGACCTTCGTATTGTGAGGCAGACGCACTAACCCCTCTTCCACCGTGAAGCATTACATTTTTTTATTTAAATTGTATTTAATATATCATTGATGTTTTTCCGTTAATTTTTTGAAGGTTGATTTTGCACTATAAAGTTATATAAGCGTTGCTTGTTCCATATTCAGCGTTAAAGCAAATCAGTGTAGAAAACTGAGCAATAATTAACATTTTATTCATGCACTTTCTCTTGCTACTTAAAGGCTTGAATGTTTGTTTCTTTCATTATTGTTATTCTATTTTCAAATGTATCATTAGCCTGTGGAAAAAGTTTTTGTTTTTATATTTACCTCAGAAGGCTGCAAATAGAAAAGAGGCATTCCATGTGTATTTAAATATTATTTGATATGCCATTGATATTTTTTTATTATTATTATTATTATTATTATTTGATACTCCATTTTGCATGTCACTATAACCGATTGTAGCTGAGATAGGCGCCAGCGCCCCCCGCGACTCCGAAAGGGAATAAGCTGTAGGAAATGGATGGATGGACTATTAAGTTATATAAGCCTTGCTTGTTCAATATTCAATGCAAAACTTGTTTGGGTCCCTATTAAAAGGTTCATTTGTTCAAACATGGCCCGCGGCTTTGTGAGTTTGACACCACTGCCCTAAAGGGACGTGGATGTTTTGCGAGATCTAGCAGTACTTTTTGTGAGATCTCGCAAAAGGTTTTTTACCCCATGTCAGTGAACCGGAAGTAAAACAGACACAGCGATGGTGAACCGGAAGCTGAATCAGACACAGCGACGGATGTTGTATGAAGAAATGTGCTTCATTATATGAACTTTTCTATTTACAAACCTAAGTTTGTCAATTGAGGTTCCACTGTATTTATCAGCTGCGATGAGATTGCGACTTGTCCAGGGTGTACCCCGCCTTCCGCCCGATTGTAGCTGAGATAGGCGCTAGCGCCCCCCGCGACCCCAAAAGGGAATAAGCGGTAGAAAATGGATGGATGGATGTATTTATCAGGGCAGCACGGTGGAAGAGGGGTTAGTGCATGTGCCTCACAATACAAAGGTCCTGAGTAGTCCGGGGTTCAATCCCGGGTTCAGGATCTCTCTGTGTGGAGTTTGCTTGTCCTCCCCGTGTCTGCGTGGGTTCCCTCCGGGTACTCCGGCTTCCTCCCACCTCCAAAGACATGCACCTGGGGATAGGTTGATTGGCAACACTAAATTGGCCCCAGTGTGTGAATGTGAGTGTGAATGTTGTCTGTCTATTTGTGTTGGCCCTGGGATGAGGTGGTAACTTGTCCTGGGTGTGCACCGCCTTCCGCCGGAATGCAGCTGAGATAGGATCCAGCACCCCCTGTTACCTCAAAAGGGACAAGCAGGAGAAAATGAAATGTATTTATCAGTGGCGTAGCAGGAATAGGCTGGGAACGTTTTGTGGTAAGATTTCAATGTCACTCATTAATTGATCTTTTACACCGCATTACTGCAAAATGGCGAAGCACGAGTGATGAACGTATAAACGGCCTTGTGCGACTACACCCTAAATCAGACGGCGTGGCGCCGTTGGGAGAGTGGCTGTGCCTGCAACCTGAGGGTTCCTGGTTCGATCGCCACCTTCTACCGTCCTACTCAAGTCCGTTGTGTCCTTCAGCAAGACACTTCACAATTGCTCCTGATGGGTTAGCGCCTCCCGCCATCAGTGTGTGAATGTGCGTGTGAATGGGTGAATGTGGGAATAGTGTCAAAGCGCTTTGAGTTCCTTAAAAAGGTAGAAAAGCGCTTTTCAAGTATAACCCATTTACCATTTGAAAAGGTTCAGAGAATCTGTAGAAATCACCAACATTGAATGACCGTGACCTTCGATCCCTCAGATGGCGCTGTATCAAAAACAGACATCAATCTCTAAAGGATATCACCACATGGGCTCAGGAACACTTCAGAAAACCACTGTCACTAAATACAGTTGGTCGCTACATCTGTAAGTGCAAGTTAAAGCTGTACTATACAACGCATAAGCCATTTATCAACAACATCCAGAAACGCCGAGATCATCTAAGATGGACTGATGCAAAGTGGAAAAGTGTTCTGTGGTCGGACGAGTCCACATTTCAAATTGTTTTTGGAAATATTCAACATCGTGTCATCCGGACCAAAGGGGAAGCGAACCATCCAGACTGTTATCAATGCAAAGTTCAAAAGCCAGCATCTGTGATGGTATGGGGGTGCATTAGTGCCCAAGGCATGGGTAACTTACACATCTGTGAAGGCACCATTAATGCTGAAAGGTACATAAAGGTTTTGGAACAACATATGCTGCCATTTAAGCGCTGTCTTTTTCATGGACGCCCCTGCTTATTTCAGCAAGACAATGCCAAGCCACATTCAGCACGTGTTACAACAGTGGGGCTTCGTAAAAACAGAGTGCGGGTACTTTCCTGGCCCGCCTGCAGTCCAGACCTGTCTCCCATCGAAAATGTGTGGCGCATTTTGAAGTGTAAAATACGACAGCGGAGACCCCAGACTGTTGAACCACCGAAGCTCTACATAAAACAAGAATGGGAAATAATTCCACTTTCAGAGCTTCAATAATAAGTTTTCCTCGGTTCCCAAACGTTTATTGAGTGTTTTTAAAAGAAAAGGTGATGTAACACAGTGGTGAACATGCCCTTTCCCAACTACTTTGGTACGTGTTGCATACATGAGATTCTAAGTTAATTATTATTTGCAAAAAAAAAAGTTTATCAGTTTGAACATCAAATATGTTGTTTTTGTAGCATATTCAACTGAATATGGGTTGAAAATGATTTGCAAATCATTGTATTCCGTTTATATTTACATCTAACACAATTTCCCAACTCATATGGAAACGGGGTTTGTAAATTGCTATTTTTTTTTAATATTCTTTGCACCCTCTACCATGTTTTCAGGATGTTTTGTGTGCACGTTTTGGATCAAATCTCTCAAATCTAGCGTTCTGAAAATGTGTTACTCAAAGTTTGCGACACGTTTGATTGATTGATTGATTGATTGATACTTTTATTAGTAGATTGCACAGTACAGTACATATTCCGTACAATTGACCACTAAATGTTAACACCCGAATAAGTTTTTCAACTTGTTTAAGTCGGGGTCCACGTTAATCAATTCATGGTACAAATATATACTATCAACATAATACAGTCATCACACAAGTTAATCATCATAGTATGTACATTGAATTATTTACATTATTTACAATCCGGGGGGTGGGATGAGGTGCTTTGGTTGATATCAGTACTTCGGTCATCAACAATTGCATCAACAGACAAATGTGGACATTGAAACAGTGTAGTTCTTACTTAGTAGGATATGTACAGCCAGCAGAGAACATAGTGAGTTCAGATAGCATAAGAACAAGTATATACATTAGAAGTACATTTGTCCTCCACGAGTACAAAGCCCACTGATTCAGTCCCTCTCAGATCCGATGCGTACTCTACTGCTTGCATTAGTCACCCTGCCACAGGATATGGCAACTAGACTTTGACATCAGTCAGTCCGTTGGTTGCGACAACCCAGAGGTATTAGGAAGAACGCAAGCAGAAGTAGTCTTCTCGTCGCGATAAACATCTACAGAACAAGAAGATGCTGGATATCCTCTTTGGTTGCCAACAGGCCCTCACGGTGGAAACATAAAACAATAAGATCATGCGTCATTATTTATGTAAGCTGAACCTAAACTTGATGCTAAGTACAGAACAGGCTGAACTTTTCCATCCGAAATAGTACCTTGCGAGTGTTATGTTTTCTTGAGGGACTTCATCTCTCGGCGGAGGTGTGATTAAGGAAGGTTTCAGACTTGTTAAGACCCCTGTTTTAACTTGTACCCAGTGGGCTGTAAAATATGGCTCGGTATAGTCCGGATTATGACTCACAAAGATTGATTGTTAAATAAGTCTATTTTTAAGTAAGTGCATATTTCATCAGTACGCCTTCAGGACAAATATATGAACTAGGCTTTGTGTGCACTCTCAATGTTTCCTTATGTCCGAGCAAAAGAGTTGGTGGTTTTTAGAAGGATTAAAGGCCTACTGAAACCCACTACTACCCACCACACAGTCTGATAGTTTGTATATCAATGATGAAATATTAACATTACAACACATGCCAATACGGCCTTTTTAGTTGACTAAATTGCAATTTTAAATTTTCAGGGAGTTTCTTGTTGAAAACGCCGCGGAATGATGACGTGTACGCGTGACGTCACGGACTGTTAGGAAGTATGAGCGCTGCACACACACACAGCTAAAAGTCGTCTGCTTTAACCGCATAATTACACAGTATTTTGGACATCTGTGTTGCTGAATCTTTTGCAATTTGTTCAATTAATATTGGAGAAGTCAAAATAGAAATATGGAGTTGGGAAGCTTTAGCCTTTAGCCACACAAACACACGATGATTCCTTGTTTAAAATTCCCAGAGATGAAGCTTTACTATGGATCAAAGCGGTCAAGCGAACATGGATCCCGACCAAATGTCAACCAGCAGTTTTCGGTGAGAAAATTGTGGTAAAAAGTCGCCACTTACCGGAGATCAGCTGAGCTTGTGCCGTCCATACAGCTGCCGTCGACTTCCATCAGACACTGCCCTCAAGACACCCGTGGACAAACACCTCCGACTATCAGGTACTATTAAACTCACTAAAACACTGGCAACACAATAGAAAGATAAGGGATTTCCCAGAATTATCCTAGTAAATGTGTCTAAAAACATCTGAATCCGTCCCAATGAAATCGCATTTTTTTAACTTTATTTTTATTTTATTTTTTATTTTTCTAGTCCGTCGCTATCAAAATCCTCAAACACAAATCTTTCATGCTCGCTCAAATTAATGGGGGAAATTGTCGTTTTCTCGGTCCGAATAGCTCTTTTTGTTGGAGGCTCCCATTAAAAACAATGTGAGAATGTGAGAAGCACTCAACGGGTGATGTCATCGTCTGCGACTACCGGTAGAGGCAGGGCTTTTCTGTTAGCGACTAAAAGTTGCAAACCTTATCGTCGATGTTTTCTACTAAATCCTTTCGGCAAAAATATGGCAATATCGCGAAATGATCAAGTATAACACATAGAATGGACCTGCTATCCCTGTTTCAATAACAACATCTCACTTCAGTAGGCCTTTAAGCTGCAGAGCCAGAACGACATTGTTGTAGGATAGTAAATCTCCCAAACTACCCTTTTAACCGAATGTTATGAAGTCACCACACATCTTGGTGAGTTGTATAAACACTATAAAACTGTTATTCTTACCAACAGACAATTGATTTAAAATGATTATATTTAAGGTGATTATTCCTTTCCTTGAATGCCTGTATGGAAATTCCAGATGGATTTTTAATCCTAATTGCTGACATGTTTAACTCTTTTAGGAACGGATGATGAAAATAAACGTCCCCCGAGGACCGATGGAATATCTTAAATCAAACCATGGATTGATTACCGTGAAACATGTTTGCTTTTGTCTGCACGTTTATCACAACTTACCGTTACTTTTGCTCGTATGTCATTTTGTCACCTAAAGGTAAGGCAAAACCAACATCTGCTTGGGATTTGTTACTCTCACCAATGTAATATTCCTTTTTAATAACACACTGACATGAAGACATATGACTCGGTCAAATGCACATTGTTGTACAGACCACAACTACTGTATACTGTGACTACTAGACTACAACGCCTGCAGCTACCGATTATTTTAGAAATCGAGTAATCTATTGACACACACTACGTGTGGCAAAATTATTCTCTGCATTTGACCCATCACCCTTGATCACCACCTGGGACGTGAGGGAAGCAGTGAGCAGCAGCGATGGCCGTGCCCCGGAATAATTTTTTGGTGATTTAACCCCCAATTATAACCCTTGATGCTGAGTGCCAAGCAGGGAGGTAATGAGTCCCATTTTTAAAGTCTTTGGTATGACTTGGCCAGGGTTTGAACTCACAACCTCCCGTTCTCAGGGTGGACATTCTAACCACTTGGCCACTGAGTATGTGAGAAGCTGAGAAACAGACATTTTTAGGTGGCCCTTCGGAGGCCGCTCGTGGCCCATTGTTGGTCAAGAAACATCGGTCTAAATCAGGGGTGTCAAACTCATTTTAGATCGGGGGCCACACGGAGAAAACTTAAAAATAAAGACAACTTCAGATCGTTTTCTTTGTTTTAAAATTAGAACGAGCACATTCTGAAAAATTACAAATCATAATGTTGTTGGTTTTTTTTACACTTACATGTTGCGGTTAATAGTATCCTATCTTAATTTGTCCTTATTTATACTTTCTGAATAAATTGTATGATAATGTTCATCAGTCAACTCAATTGTGTTTATTTTATAATCTATCAAGATAAAAACATATCAAAATCCAATTACAGTATGTTATCTGTGTAGTTTCATAATTTTCCTCGACTGATGTAGTAACACAGGGTTCGGGAACCTTTTTAACTGAGAGAGCCATGAAAGCCAAATATTTTAAAATGTAATTTCTGTGTGAGCCATATAATATTTTTTAACACTTAATACAACTAAATGCATGCATTTTTAGTAAGATCAACATATTTCAGAGTATGATAAGTCTTTTGTTCTTTTTAATAACATTGTTATTCAGAAGCTAACCAATAATAAATAAAATACTTTTTACCATTAATGCCACTTCTTGAACAGGTGCGGTAGAAAACGGGTGGGTAGATTAAAATGCGTGAGAAGGTTTTATATTTTCAACGTTATTTTTAACACTGTGATTACCAGTGGAATTATTCATTACTTACCGTGTTAAACAATGTCAGCTAAGGTTTACCTGAGATCCAGATGCAGTCATCAAAAGAGCCACATCTGGCTCTAGAGCCATAGGTTCCCTACCCCTGTACTAACATCATGTGGTTTATTTTGTACATATGTAGCATCATCTACAAGGATACAGAGAATTGCTATTGCGACATCCAGTGGACAGATTTAGAACAGCAGTTTCTTTCATTCAAAAATTTCAGGTCAATTTTAAGACTTTTAGACGGGCCAGGTAAAACCTGTTCGCGGGCCCGATCCGGCCCTCGGGCCATACGTTTGACATCCCTGGTCTAAATAAAGTGCTTTACAGAGGCCCTTTATTTTATACTTTATTATAGTCAAGTACATTTACTGGAATTTTTGCAGACTAAAATTTCTAAAATGACACTAAAACTAAATAAATTTAGATCAGTGGTTCTCAACCTTTTTTCAGTGATGTACCCCCTTTGAACATTTTTTGAATTCAAGTACCCCCTAATCAGAGCAAAGCATTTTTGGTTGAAAAAAAGAGATAAAGAAGTAAAATACAGCACTATGTCATCAGTTTCTGATTTATTAAATTGTATAACAGTGCAAAATATTGCTCATTTGTAGTGGTCTTTCTTGAACTATTTGGGAAAAAAAATATAAAAATAACTAAAAACTTGTTGAAAAATAAACAAGTGATTCAATTATAAATAAAGATTTCTAAACATAGAAGTAATCATCAACTTAAAGTGCCCTCTTTGGGGATTGTAATAGAGATCCATCTGGATTCATCAACTTAATTCTAAACATTTCTTCACAAAAAAACATCAATATTTATGGAACATGTCCACAAAAAAATCTAGCTGTCAACCCTGAATATTGCATTGTTGCATTTCTTTTCACAGTTTATGAACTTACATTCTTATTTTGTTGAAGTATTATTCAATAAATATATTTATAAAGGATTTTTGAATTGTTGCTATTTTTAGAATACCGTATTTCCTTGAATTGCCGCAGGGCATATAGTATGCGCCTGCCTTGAATTACCGCCGGGTCAAACTCGCTTCCCAAAATAATTAGCGCGTGCTTAGTATTACCGCCTGGTCAAACTCGTGACGTCACGAGTGACACTTCCCCTGTCATCATTTTCAAAACTGGAGGAGGCTGATTTCAATACCGGTAATTTGAAATCTCATAAAGGGAAGAAGATTAAGAGCTATTCAGTAGGATTTAAGGTCCAAGCTTACATCACACTCAAACTTTTACTGCATACCTTTGGTAAGTGCCGGAGTGAGAAGAGGTTTTAAAATAATTAGCGCATGCTTACTTTTACCGCACGCTAGAGATGCGCGGTTTGCGGTCTCATCCGCGGAGTCCGTGGATAAACCACGTGTCGGGCGGGTGACATGATGAAAAAATAGATTTTAATTAGATCCGGGCGGGTGGCAGTTGAACCATCCGGAAATATTTGATATACATGGTTCTGGGATCGGTATCCTTTACCATTCAAAGAGCCATTTAAGACCCGTGTCATTAAGCGAAGAAGACAATAGGAGACGCTAATATTCTCTAGAATGACTACCGGCAGTCACCCAGATAATAAGTATTAGGGCGTGCTGCAAAGTCATTGACTTTGTTGCCCTCTACTACATGTATGAACTGCTTGTCAGTCCAGCATCATGTTGTGTGTGGCTTCCGCGGCAACACGCACACGACTGCAAGGCATGCTGGGTGACACAGAGTACACTAATGGTTGTGATATAAACAGTTTTAACACTCTTAGTAATATGCGCCACGCTGTGAAGCCACACCAAACAAGATTGACAAACACATTTCGGGAGGATATCCTCACAGTAACACAACATAAACGCGACACAAAAAATACCCAGAATCCTTTGTATCCATGACAATTCCTCACTATTTTATACACCCCGCTAGCAGCAAACCAAGCCACCCCCCCAACCCCGTGCGTCGGTAAAGTGGGCGGGGTTCGGGGCGCGAGGGAGTAAAATATATTCAGGAAGTGTCACGGATACAAATGATTCTGGGTATTTGTTGTGTTGCGTTTATGTTGTGTTACTGTGAGGATGTTCTCCCGAAATGTGTTTGTCAATCTTGTTTGGTGTGGCTTCACAGCGTGGTGCATATTAGTAAGTGTTAAAGTTGTTTATATCACAACCATCAGTGTACTCTGTGTCACCCGGTATGCCTTTCAATCTTGTACATGTAATTGCGAAAGCTGGACACAACATGTTGCCAGACTAACAATCGGTGTGTACATGTTGTTGAAGGTATCAAAGGCAATGGCTTCACAGCACGCCCTTATTCTTGTCATCACGATGAACGCCAATTGGATTACCGCGAGAACGTTAGCGGCTCCAATTGTCTTCGTCACTCTGTGAATCGGGTTTAGACAGCTCTGTGAGTGGCAAAGGTGGCCAACCTCTGATGTATTTCAGCGGGCGGGTGGCGGGCGGATGCGTTTCTGATAAAATGTTGGTTCGGGTGGACGGCGGGTGGATGAGGACTTTGGTGATGCGGTTGCGGATGATATAATTGCCTATCCGCGCATCTCTACCGCATGCGTTTGGTAAGCTCAGGAGTGAGAAGAGGTTTTAAATTAATTAGCGCCCCGGCTGCAATTCAAGGAAATACGGTATTTTAAAAAAAAATCTCACGAACCCCTTGGCATACCTTCAAGTACCCCCAGGGATACGCGTACCCCCATTTGAGAACCACTGATTTAGATGACTAAAATTAGACTTAAACTAAAATACATTTTTCTCAGAAGCCTATTATACAGTAATCTGCCGTCAAAATTAACACAGTCTCGCGCTCTATTTCTTACATCAACTTGAAAGTGAAGAGGAATTCGTTTGGGATGGCGTGCTAGCGGCGCCGGACGTGGAGATTAGAAGTGAGAGGAGAGAGCAAGATGGCGCTGCCAGGGATAACACCAGGAAAGATAACGCGGGAGAAGGTTTCCTGCCGGTGTTCCCTGAGGAAGAAAACGGTCTTCTGTTCACTATTTTGGGGTTTATACACGGCCTAATGTGTCCTCCAATAAAATAACGCATTGCAGGAAAGATCCGGGTGTGCTCGGTCTCCTTCTCGTCCAGCCGAGAGTGACAATGACTCAGTCGGTCCCTGTCCTTCTCCTGATGGTTCTCACTATTGTCCTCATGTTCCGCTTCTCTCCTGATGAGCTCATGTTATTCAGCTTGAGCCCGTCCAGATGTCGCAGGTGTTGCCAAAAAAACCAGCGGCTCGAATGTTTCATCGCTAACTTCTGGGAGGCAGTTTCATTTGAACACAGCGGAGTTTGTTTGCTTCTTCCAGTCGGGGCCCGGATGACTTCTAATTACCCGACCGGTAACCGCTTCACTCGGTCCTGGCCGTGTAATTAGACGACAAAGGGACCCCTAGTTGGTGCACGTATTGATGGCTGGCAGGTGAGCGTAAAGTTATCGATCAAAGAAGGAGAGGTGCGGTGAGACAGAAGACTAGAGATGCTTGGCGTGTGATCAACAGGTGGCAGACATCCTGCAGGCTCTGTGAGTAATTAGACCCTAAATGACAACTTACCACCCAAGCATAAAGCGCCCGAGGGCAGTCAAAGTTGCTTTAGGATGAAATCCAACTCAAACGCTCATTATTTGCTGATGGAAGTGGTGCGACAGTGTAAATAAAGATGATTAAAGGGGAACATTATCACCAGACCTATGTAAGCGTCAATATATACCTTGATGGTGCAGAAAAAAGACCATGTATTTTTTTAACCGATTTCCGAACTCTAAATGGGTGAATTTTGGCGAATTAAACGCCTTTCTGTTTATCGCTCTGGAGGTGATGACGTCAGAATGTGACGTCGCCGAGGTAATACAGCCGCCATTTTCATTTTCAACACATTGTAAACATTGGGTCTGAGCTCTGGTATTTTCCGTTTTTTCGACTATTTTTTGGAACCTTGGAGACATCATGCCTCGTCGGTGTGTTGTCGGAGGGTGTAACAACACTAACAGGGAGGGATTCAAGTTGCATCACTGGCCCGAAGATGAGAAAGTGTCTGCCGCCAGACCCCCATTGAATGTGCCAGAGTGTCTCCACATTTTACCGGCGATGACAGACATGGCACAGAGATGTATGGATAACCTGCAGATGCATTTGTAACGATAAAGTCAACAAAATCACAAAGGTGAGTTTTGTTGATGTTGACTTATGTGCTAATCAGACATATTTGGTCGCGGCATGAATGCCAGCTAATCGATGCTAACATGCTACGCTAATTGACGCTATCATGCTATTTACCGGCAGTGCTAAAGCAGACATGGCACAGAGATGTATGGATAACCTGCAGTTGCAGTTGCAACGATAAAGTCAACAAAATCACAAAGGTGAGTTTTGTTGTTGTTGACTTATGTGCTAATCAGACATATTTGGTCGCAGCATGAATGCCAGCTAATCGATGCTAACATGCTATGCTAATCGACGCTATCATGCTATTTACCGGCGGTGCTAAAGCAGACATGGCACAGAGATGTATGGATAACCTGCAGATGCATTTGCAACGATAAAGTCAACAAAATCATAAAGGTGAGTTTTGTTGATGTTGACTGCCAGCTAATCGTTGCTAACATGCTACGCTAATCAATGCTAACATGCTATTTACCGGCGGTGCTAAAGCAGACATGGCACAGAGATGTATGGATAACCTGCAGATGCATTTGCAACTATATTACGTTTCCTTCCACCCACATTTAATGCAAAAAAAACCACTTACCAGTCGACGGATTTAAGTTGCTCCAGTGTCACAAGATGCGAAAGTCCTGATCGTTTGGTCCGCACATTTTACCGGCGGTGCTAACGCAGCTATTCGGCCATGCTATGGCTATGAATAGCGTCAATAGCTATTCGCTCAATAGCTTCAGTTTCTTCTTCAATACTTTCATACTCCAACCATCCGTTTCAATACATGCGTGATCTGTTGAATCGCTTAAGCCGCTTAAATCCGAGTCTGAATCCGAGCTAATGTCGCTATATCTTGTGGTGGTATTCCCCATTGTTTGTTTACATTGGCAGCACTGTATGACGTCACAGGGAAATGGATAGTCTCATCGCAAATAGCGAAAATCAAGCACTTTAAAGCTTTTTTAGGGATATTTAGAGACCGGTAAAATTTTGAATTTTTTTTTGAAAAATACAACAAGTCACTGGGAACTGATTTTTATTGTTTTTAACTCTTTTGAAATTGTGATAATGTTCCCCTTTAAAGTTGGTCAAGTTGTGCAAGAAAAAAGCTGGGGGTAGATTATTCCAGGTAGGTTCAACGAACTCTGAGTTTAAAGGCCTACTGAAACCCACTACTACCGACCACGCAGTCTGATAGTTTATATATCAATGATGAAATATTAACATTGCAACACATGCCAATACGACCGATTTAGTTTACTAAATTACAATTTTAAATTTCCCGCGGAGTTTCTTGTTGAAAACGTCGCGGAATGATGACAGGTGTTTGTGACGTCTCGGGTTGTAGCGAACATATTAGCCCAGCACGTCTCTTTTCATCACATAATTAAACAGTATTTTGGACATCTGTGTTGCTGAATCTTTTGCAATTTGTTCAATTAATAATGGAGACTATAAAGAAGAATGCTGTTGGTGGAAAGCGGTGGATTGCAGCTGCCTTTAGCACCGAAACACAGCCGGTGTTTCTTTTTTTGTTGTGAAGCTTTAACACAGAGCGGTCAAGCGAACATGTTTTCTACGTCAACCAGCAAGTTTTTGGATGGGAAAATGGTGATATTAAGTCGGCTCTTACCAGAGACTTGAGCTGATTATGCGACCTCCTCCTGTAGCTGTCAAAAAAGCAGCTGTGATCTTGGCTCCTCCATTGGCTTCTCTGAGAGACACTGGCGTTCACCGCAGCCATCCGACTTTCAGGTATGACTTTATAATCTCACTAAAAGACTATTAACACAATAAGCAGATAAGAGATTTTCCAGAATTATCCTAGTAAATGTGTCTAATAACATCTGAATCGCTCACACTGCCGTCGCCTTTTATTTTTTCATTTTATTTTTATTTTTAGTGCTTCACTCTAACTTTCCTCATCCACGAATCTTTCATCCTCGCTCAAATAATGGGGAAATCGTCGCTTTCTCGGTCTGAATCGCTCTTGCTGCTGGTGGCTATGATTATAAACAATGTGAGGATGTGAGGAGCTCCACGACCCGTGACGTCACACACACATCGTCTGCTACTTCCGGTACAGGCAAGGCTTTCTTATTAGCGACCAAAAGTTGCGAACTTTATCGTCGATGTTCAATGGACCTGCTATCCCCGTTTAAATAAGAACACCTCATTTCAGTAGGCCTTTAATGTTAGGTTGTTTTTTTTTTTATATATATTTTTTTATTTATTTTTATGCTTCATGCCCTTTTTGTCAAAAACATTGAAATATGCAATCTTTTCTAAGTGGAATATTAGATATGTGTCACAGCACGGACTCGAACCCACTTTCCTTATGCTACTGAGTACTGTCACGGCACCGCTTTGGTGCTGAAGGCTGTGCTGGTGATATAGCACAACCGTCATTACCGAGCAGCAAGAGGAAGAACTATGACATTCAGCTGCAGGAGGGGAGCGGGTTTGAGTCCGCGCCATGACAATGTGAAGTAATTGAGGTCATTAACTCATATCAATATTGATTTTGATTCATTGTTAATTTTTGAGCGATGAGAACTTAAAAAAAATACTAAAATGTCCGACGCTGAGTGAAGTGAAGTGAAGTGAATCATATTTATATAGCGCTTTTCTCTAGTGACTCAAAGCGCTTTACATAGTGAAACCCAATATCTAAATTACATTTAAACCAGTGTGGGTGGCACTGGGAGCAAGTGGGTAAAGTGTCTTGCCCAAGGACACAACGGCAGTGACTAGGATGGGGGAAGCGGGAATCAAACCTGCAACCCTCAAGTTGCTGGCACGGCCGCTCTACCAACCGAGCTATGCTGAGACCATTCTTGACGTCTTGTCTTGATTACTGTAAAATAATATTTTCGTGTCTCCCCATGTCTAGCCTTAAAAGATTAGTTGGTACAAAATGCGGCTGCTAGACTTTTGACAAGAACAAGAAAGTTTGATCACATTAAAGTTAAAGTTAAAGTACCAATGATTGTCGCACACACTAGGAGTGGTGAAATGTGTCCTCTGCATTTGACCCATCCTCTTGTTCAGGTGAGGGGAGCAATGGGCAGCAGTGGTGCCACGCCCGGGAACCCCAAATACGTCTATACAGGCTCATCTGCACTGGCTTTCTGTGCACTTAAGAAAAGGACATTAACAGGGACGGCGTGGCGCAGTGGGAGAGTGGCCGTGCGCAACCCGAGGGTCACTGGTTCAAATCCCACCCAGAACCAACCTCGTCACGTCCGTTGTGTCCTGAGCAAGACACTTCACCCTTGCTCCTGATGGTTGCTGGTTGGCGCCTTGCATGGCAGCTCCCTCCATCAGTGTGTGAATGTGTGTGTGAATGGGTAAATGTGGAAGTAGTGTCAAAGCGCTTTGAGTACCTTGAAGGTAGAAAAGCGCTATACAAGTACAACCCATTTATTTATCATTTATTTAACATTTTACTATTTACGTATAAGATACTAAATCGTCTAGCTCGGGGGTCAGCAACCCGCAGCTTTAGAGCCGCATGTGGTTCTTTAGCGCTGCCCTAGTGGCTCTCTGGAGCTTTTTCAAAAATGTAAAAAAAAAATGGAAAAATATGAGGGGGAAAAATATAAAAATATATTTTTTGTTTTTATATAGTTTCTGTAGGAGGACAAACATGACACAAACCTCCCTAATTACTATAAAGCACACTGTTTGTATTAAACATGCTTCACTGATTCGAGCATTTGGCGAATGCCATTTTGTCCTACTAATTTTCTGCGGTCCTTGAACTCACCCTAGTTTGTTTATATGTACAACTTTCTCCGACTTTCTAAGACGTGTTTTATGCCACTTCTTGTTCTGTCTCATTTTGTACACCAAACCTTTAACGTTGTGCATGAATGCACAAAGGTGAGTTTTGTTGAAGTTATTGTCTTGTGTGGAGTGCTAATCAGACATATTTGGTCACTGCATGACTGCAAGCTAATCAATGCTAACATGCTAATTAGGCTTGCTATATGTACATATTGCATCATTATGCCTCATTTGTAACTATATTTGAGCTCATTTAGTTTCCTTTAAGTCCTCTTAATTCATTTTGTATCTCTTGACACTATCTGTATGTAATATAGCTTTTATTTTTTTGCGGCTCCAGACAGATTTGTTTTTGTATTTTTGGTCCAATATGGCTCTTTCAACATTTTAGGATGCCGACCCCTGGTCTAACTCCATCCTATCTTGCTGATTGTATTGTACCATATGTCCTGGCCAGAAATCAGCGTTCAAAGAACTCGAGCTTATTAGTGATTCCCAGAGCCCCTAAAAAGTCTGCGAGCTTCAGAGTGTTTTCTGCTCCAGTACTCTGTAACAGTTCGAAACGTTACCTTAGTAGAAACATTTAAGTCCAAATTTAAAACACATTTATATACTCATGGAGAGGTTATCGTGTGACCACAGATCAGCCTCCACAAAAGATTCTCTGGCTCTTCAAAGTTGACACCCAGGGTGGACCACTCCTCTTTGCATCAGTTGGAGACTGCGCCCCGACTTGTCTACGTGCAACAGGATCCCCTGATGGCCCCACTATGGACCGGACTCTCACATTAACTGTATCCACTCGGCATCCATTGACCCAGTCACCC